>NW_028270139.1:60321152-60622306 GCF_037043375.1 Chiloscyllium plagiosum | reverse complement strand
AGAGATTACCTTAAATTATCAGTTTTATTTTTGGAAGTGTTTGGCATTAACAACATGGACAATATTAAGAACATGGACAATATTTTGGTTCCATTGCCCATTAACTCTAACACTTCAAACAGCTGATATCAACTGAGTTAAATGAAAGCTATTTTTAAGAGTTTCTTCGAGCATTGAATAGGGTAAGAATAGTTTCCACTTAATATTATCAATGTTATGTTTAAACGACCTAATGTAAAAAAAAGTTATCTTTTATGTTGAGCTTTCAAGTTAATGTGTTACTTATAATGTAGAAATATATCACCTCTCAGCATAGTAGGAACTTCTGTTTTAGCACATATCCTCAGACTGACACTGATTGGAATCCACCTTGAAGACCTGTTATTTAATGTTCAATGGCATCAGTCAATGTCCTTAGTCTGATTCATCAAAAATATTACTAAAGCTTCGAATTTCATTATCATGATATTTTTAAACTGTCTAGTTAAATCCAGTTTTATAGTCCAGTTGCCTGGGCTGAAATTGCACTGTGTGAAAATGCCTAAGGGGAACAGTCATGTAGTTTGTTTAAAAAATATAGAAAAATGCCAAGTAGCAGGTGAATGAAACAGTCTTTACCAGAGCTACAAAATGTAAGGCTTCTGAAAATTTCTGTTTGATTATTCATTTTTCTTCAACAATTTTGTTCCTTGTCTTGACACTACTGGGTTAGAGGAGACTTTCATAAATTTACAATGTATACCACACATAAAACAAAAACTCAGTATTAAGAATTTTCATCACACCATTAAGTAAAGGCATAAAATGACTGATTCAGGAATCAGGCAGATACAGGTTTTTGGCAGGGACCAACACGACAATCAATCCAAGAAAAAGGACCAGTAGAGAGCCAGATGCATTCAGTAAGGAGGCTTTGGCAGGTTTAGGGTGAAGGCAAGACGAGTGCATATTAGATTTTAAAGCAAAGGAGTAGGGAATACTCCTGATGTTCAGAGGTTTCCCCTGATGTATAAAGCGTATCTTCCAAACACCTTCATTCTGATCTTTTGACTACATGATGTTTTAAAAATGCTGCCATCATGCCTAGCTGCCAATGGTAACCATATTATAGTGTGATGCAGGGCAATATTGGGGTTAGTTGGGCCTTCACCAAGCTTACTTGACCTGGAATAATATATTTAAATATGGGCAGCAGGCAGCTGATCTCAGCACCCACCCACCCACCAACCCACCAACCCACCACCCATAGTATTTTGCGGTTGAACAGGAGGTGGTGAATGCATGTCCACCTTTCACTGCATGCAGTTTAAAAATATCATGATAATGACATTCGAGGCTTTAGTAATATTTTTGATGAATCAGACTAAGGACATTGACTGATGCCATTGAACATTAAATAACAGGTCTTCAAGGTGGATTCCAATCAGTCTCAGTCTGAGGATATGTGCTAAATCAGAAGTTCCTACTATGCTGAGAGGTGATATATTTCTACACTATAAGTAACACATTAACTTGAAAGCTCAACATAAAAGATAACTTTTTTTTACATTAGGTCGTTTAAAAATAACAGTGATAATATTAAGTGGAAACTATTCTTGGCCTATTATCAGGCTGAGACAGCAGCCTTGCACGAGCAGAGAGGCAGAAGGTGGTTCTGAAAATGACCTTCTTGCAGATTCATAGGACAAGCTGGCATATGGGCTCACAAGAAAAATGAATTTCTCTCCAGAAATAATAGATACAAGTAAGATTTGGGATGTGGTTTCAACAAAGCAATGAGGGCCTGATCATCAAATTCGTACATGTGTAATTGAGGGAAGCACACTTGATATTTCTGGGCACCAAAGAAAAATTATTTTCTTATAATTTAAAATGGTTGGCAGCTACTTGAGTCTCTGAAGAGTTCTACCTGTGAGGCCTGACTCAGTCATCAACAACAAATTTTTCCAAGAGCTCCATCAACATGCATTAAACTCCTTATTTATGGAGCTTAACATCCATTTTAGGGTACAGTCAGTTCTGTTGTAATGCGCATTTCCTCAACACAAATTGGCTATAACATGATTAAAGAATTCAGACCATTATTTGTAAAATGTGAACTTTCCTTACCTGGATTGGCTATATGATTCTGGTCCCATTGGTTTAAATGGTGCTGCTATTACGCGATTCTCTTATAACGTGGGATCGCATGGGAACGGAACAATCACATTATATCGGAACAGAATGCATTTGCCTTTGAGAGCTATAAAGAGTACACGGTCAAGTTTGGAATGGTGCTGGAAAAGCACAGCAGGTCAGGCAGCATCCAAGGAGGAAGAAAATTGACGTTTTGGGCAAAAGCCCTTCATCAGGAATGAGGCTGGGAACCTTGGGGGTGGAGAGCTAAATGGAAGGGGGGGGTGGATCTGGGGATAAGGTAGCTGAGAGTGTAATAGGTGGATGGAGGTGGGGATAAAGGGGATAGGTTGGAGACAACTGGCCTATAAAGGAGGGGCAGGCTATAAAGAGCACCTCACAGTAGTTGCAGTGCGACAATGTCTGTGCCATATAGTAAATTATTAAATTTGAATGCCTTTCATGTCCATTTTTTTAGCCGGAACCCTGAGACTGGAATCCTGAACATTGATTCTTGGGGTGCTGCCTTTTGAGGAGTGATCAGCAGTTTCAGTTTGTGACAAAGGGAGCCCAGGAACCAATTTCTGGTGTGTTTCTACAAACTTAGTTTCAAGTTTAAGCCCAAAACTGGCCAAGAACAAACCTCTAACCTATACTTAGATATAATTCTGCAAGCCATGAATTCCACCATAGAAGACTCAACTCTAAGGGTTTTAGGAAATCACAATGGTGTGACCCACAATTTTCCCATGGATTTGATGCTCAGAATTTCCAAATGTGATTTATCTAAATGTCAGCTTCTGCTGTGTATTGATTAGCAAACTCACTTCTATAAGTACAGCAGCTACGCTATCTTGGGCTTAAGCTGATTGTATTTCAGATGATTAGTCGGCTGCAGTTCCTAGTTCAGTAAAAATGATATTTTTTAGATTGCTAGCTGATGATGAGTTTCAGATACCTATAATTCTCTGTAAGCATGTGCTATATTTAATTACTGGAAGATAATGTTTATTGTGAAAATAATACATATCATGCATAATTTTGACTGTTAAACTCAACGTGAAAGTAAACTTAGCTAAAGGAAGGGTGGCTGGTTTTATTAAAAAGTATCCTCCAGGTTCAGGTCATGTGAACATCTGGGAGATTCTTAACAAAACAGACATTGCTGGAGAAGCTCAGCAGGCTGGCAGCTGTGGAGAGAAAGAAAAGCTAATATTTTGAGTCCAGTGACCTTCTGAAGAACTGAAGAACAGTTTTGAAGAATGGTCCGTTTTTTGAATATATTCACAAGATGAGGTCATCATTGGCTAAGCCAGTATTTATGGCTGATCACTAATTTTCCAGAGGGCTGTTAACAGTCAACCACATTGCTGTGTGCCTGGAGTCACATATGCACCAGATTAGGTAAGAATGGCAATTTCCTTCCCTGAAATGATATTAGTGAATCAAATGGATTTTTCCAATACTGGCAATACATTCATGGACATTATTAGTCTCCGAATTACAGATTTATATTGAACTCAAATTCTGCCAATGATAGGATTTGAACCCTGAACCTTAGAATAATATCGTTCTCCCCGTGTCTGCGTGGGTTTCCTCCGGGTGCTCCGGTTTCCTCCCACAGTCCAAAGCTGTGCAGGTTAGGTGAATTGGCCATGCTAAATTGCCCGTAGTGTTAGGTAGGGGGTACATGTAGGGGTATGGGTGGGTTGCGCTTCGGCAGGGCGGTGTGGACTTGTTTGGCCGAAGGGCCTGTTTCCACACTGTAAGTAATCTAATCTAATCTAATCTAATCTGGGTCTCTGGATTAAGAGTCCAGTAATAATACCATTAGACTGTCAACTCCTCATGGGTGAAACATTAACTCTGCTTTCTCTCTGCAAATTCTGCTAGATCTGCTGAGTTTCTCCAGCAATTTCTGCTTTTGTTTCGGATTTCCAGCATCCATTGTTCTTTGTTTTGTTATATGGAAGATTCTTAATTATGGAGGTATTCTCCCAATTTCAATCTAGTTCATTATTTGCTCTTTTAAGGCAGGCAAACATTGCAGATTTAAGAACACAAGAAGTTATTGGATGTGGCAGAAATGTGAGGCTCTTCCTGGGAATTTGAATATTCACACAAGAGACAAATGAAAAACTGATGGAAATTCAGTCTTACTGTTTTCTTGATGATGTCATTCGAAATTTTGAATTCTCAAGCTCAGGCTATCCTAAAGGACCTTACATCTAATGAAGGATTTTGAAGTCTCATCAGGCAATGCCATCATGATGACAACAATTTGCATATATTACGGTTGCATGGTTTGAACGATGGGTAGATAAACCCATTAATTTGGCATCATTGATGCATTTATTTTAGACAGATTTTAACTTTCCTTTGTTTTGAACAATGTCATATGATCTTTTAAGTTCTTTTGAGATCAAAAACTGGGGATTCAGTTTATTGTAACAATCAAAAACACCACATTCCAAAAGTGCAGAGTTCCCTCAGTGCCCACTAGCATGTCACAGAAGTTTTATGGTACAAAAGGCAGCCTTTTGGCCTGTTGTGGCTGCATCACCTCCCAATGACCACCATGATTTAGTGCCAGAGTCCTGCCTTTTCCCCATACCCTTACATGTTGGATGATTATTTAAATAGGAACAATGCACCAGTTGAACATAGAACATAGAACAATACAGCACAGAACAGGCCCTTCGGCACACGATGTTGTGCCGAACATTTGTCCTAGCTTAAGCACCTATCCATGTACCTATCCAATTGCCACTTAACCTACCTCCAACATACTTACTGGAAATGTATATTAGACATGAACCATTCATTATGTGAAAGCATTTTTTTTCTTACCGTGTATTTGTTTCTATTACATATCAATTCAAATCTTGTGCCCTGTCATTTCTGATTGTTTTATGAAAAAGGAGCAATTTGGCCCTATTGAGCTGTCTCATGATTTTGAAAACTTCTATCAGATTTCCTCTTAGTCTTTTCTTCCCAAGGAGAACAGTCCCAAGCTTTCCAATCTAACCTTCTGACTGATATTTTTCAGACTAAAATTCTTTCTTGTAAATGCCCAGTTCAGTTTAAAGGCTCAAGTCTTGGCAGCAGAACTTGAAAAGCAAATATCTGACTGCGAGGTGAAAGTACAGTCACCGAGCCACAGGATAACACTTTGTAAAGCTTTGCAAAGCTGTTTAATAATTGCTTATTACAGCTTTATTAAGAATTCACAACATGTTTCACAATTTTTCAAGATACATCATTAACAAAGAAAAGTGGGAAAATAATATGAACAAATACGAGCTGTCACAGGCAAGTCTGTTTTATCAACAAGTTTAATAATAGGGTACATTACCAATATGCACTTCTCACCCCACCTACCTCAATCCATTTTGTTTCTAATAATTTATTGCATGAACAGAACATATTTGTCCAGCTATATAATTTTTAATGTTTCTATCATCCATCATATTTTGTAAGTCTCACTGAGAAGAGACACCCATAGCACAGTACAATAGTCAGCAGAATATTCCATACCAATGTGTTTGCCAGCTACACTGAAGATGCAATTGGAACCTGCACTAGATTTGTAATTTTGATGTATTTCTATCTGTCGATTAAAGACAGTCACAAACTGTCTTCAACAATCTCTGTTTTGATTGGCACTTTGGAGGTCAAATTTGTTTCTGTTACCATTAATCTGCTTTATACCATATCAGTGTGAGAAAATGTAGGTTTCTTGAGACTATGTCTTATACAATGGAGTAGTGTTGACGGATAAGCTCAGGCATTGGGGAAAGAGCCCTTTATTGTTTTGTGTGCATCATTTTTCAATCTCCTACTGCAAAAAAAAATGTACAGGCTATATTTTCAAACCTCAAATGCAACTCAGGCCACCTGATGGAGAAATGGATCAATTTTTTTCTCATAAGCTAAATCTCTCTTTGCTCTCCACAGATCTGAAGTCCAAATCAGCAGGATGATTTGTTTTTGCAGAGAGATTGATGCGGCTATTTGCCTTTCTTGTCCTTCAGAAAAGAGCGGAGCTGACAGATTTTCAGAAGCATTTTATAGGGCACTCCCTAAGCAGAGGCTTTTTCCTTAATGCTTAGAATGTTTAATGAAAGACAGAAATGGCACTTGCTTTAAATCAAATTGCCATTATTGTTTTAAGAATATATCGAGAAAGGCCAGAACATAAAAACTACAGTTCAGCATGTTCATAAATACAAGTCTTGATTGATTCTTGACTAAGTGTATGGTGATTGCCTTTCTGAATGCAGTATGTTCTCAAGGAGTGATTTATACTTCAAAGGTGAAGACCTTCTAATGCATGGAGACTCATCAATATATTCATAGTTTGATATCTCCTGTAGCAATAAGATACAGGTTGAATTAGTAGAGATTTGGAGAATTGTATGCTAAAGATATTTTACAAATGTCCTAATAATTTTTCAACCCACTCTTTAGAACATTGAAAAATAGAAACATTCAAGACACTACTCAACACAGCTTCTGTCTTACAGATTACACTCTGTTGACTTTTTGTTGGGGAGGTGTAAATAAAATAATTTCAATAATGGCTTCCTGCGAGGATACCTCATGTTAATCTTTTCTCAGGACAATATAAAATGGAAACGTGGTAAAAAGGATGAGAAAGAATGTTTCTTATTTAACATTTCATTTGTGAAATTTAAGTTTTAAATGTCATGCAATACACTTCTATGACTTCTAAAGTTGGCAACATAAGGAAGTTTGAGTGGTTTTAAAGATTGCTCCATATATAAATTATGTTCAGTAAACAGTGAGTCGGTGCGGAAAAGAATTGAAAAGCAATGTTAATATTGGATATCTGGGGACAATGGGGCAGTTCAATAACAATGAAAAGGACGAGCGTAATTAGGAAAGTGATATATTTGTTTGAAAGCAAATGGCAATCAGGATGAATGTTTTCTCACATTGATGAAGTTGAGTAATTTTGATGGACTGTTCAACCAATGTGGACTGCAAAACCCCAGTCTGATGAAATGTACTAGAATTGATGACATTCTAGACTTGTTATTGGAAAGACCAAGAATGAAACTGTTAATAATGTCTGGTAAAATGTAACTATTTCCAAGAGAGACTGATACAAATTGTATTTTCAAATTCAGGAATGTCATGCCATTGTCATGGTAGCCAACAACAATTTAAATGCTCCATTTTCAGTCAAAGTGGTCATATTCAGATGGATTACAGAAGGAGAGGGAACATTAATGTTGTGGTAAATTTCCAGCTCACAGGTATTCATTAGGTTAAGGTTGTGTTAGATCTAAAACTAGCTCAGGAGTCTGAAAAGCTTCAAGTTCACATTTGTAAGTGTGCAAACATAGTTTATGGTATCATGAAAGGAAATCAGGAGTTGTATTCATTCAGAGGGTAAGACAATAGTAATTGTAAGATGACTGCATTGAGGCTGAAGTTATCATTCCATCACTCACAGTAGAAACAACATATGGAGAATTACACCTTGTTTTATGATTGATGCAGCTATAATCTCAACTGTTACCTTGGAAGAGGAAGAGGAATCCCTAAGTCCATTCCCTAATGCAAAACTGGTCAATTATTTAAATTCTAACATGTGTTAGAGCAGAATAGAACAGCAGTAGGATTCAGGAAATATGATCAAACTGAGCCAAATTATTTACGGTGGAAATTAGTAAGAATATGTTCAACATTGAGAAAATACTAAGAGACTTCAAAAAGACCTTTGAATAAGGAGGACCAAATGATAAATTTGAGCATAAGATCAAAGTCAGGACTAAGGACAAATGTACATGTACCATTTTGCAAGGCGAGGTTAGCATTCCATACACAGTTAGAAGCAGGAAATAATTAGCTAGGTAGATTAGAAAGTACAGGAATAATTAAGATGAATAGAAATTTTAAAATGATACTGAAAATTTCTTAAGCATTTCCAAAATAAGAATTGGACAAAACAAAAGCTTGAAAGAAAGTGGAAGTCACGGAGAAACTGAAAGTTTGCTAGAATTGTAGAACGCATTAATAGAGCAAAATGAGCTAGGGTTTTTTTTTGATAAAGACAGATCAATCAATGTCACAGTTCCAATCATTAAGTGCATTTAATAGTTCCAATTCAGGTTTGACAAAGCCAGTGATAGTGAGACAGCAGGTCTCAGGAAATAGAAATAGGAGATTTCCAGGCAGAAAGAGAAAGAAGCCAAATAGGTTAATTGAACGCGTGTAGCGAAGAAGAAGAAACAAAACCATTCTTTCAACACTTCATGTCAAATGATAATATCTTTGCTAAATACTAACTGTTGTTAAAGAAAAACATTTGTTCCAGGTAAATTACTCTGGTAATATCGACTAAAAGGTTGTGATTAAAGTAAGCCGAGTAATTTAATTTCAGGTATTGTTGCTATTACTTTGGTCATATTGTAGTCTGGGGAATTACATACATGGACACAATTTTCCCCTCATTTTCAAATGGTTCGGGGGCAGCTGGTTTGGGGGAAAAGCAGGTATGCTAGTGGACCTACTGGCAAGATGAAAAGTGTTTTTTTTATCTTCTTTTTGTGGGGTGAAGGTTATTCAAGGGGTTCAGAAGCAAAGGGAAATGGAGTGGCTTTCAGAAACCACCACTTGCTTGGCATCCATAACTGATGGGGGCAATTTGAGCTCAATCCCTTGAAATTGGCAGGCAGGCTAACTGATGCCACCACCTGTCCACCTCCCTGGGACAATGCACATTATGGATTTCTACTTGAGGATGCAATGTGTAGGGCATGTTTTGGGTAGACTGCATTAGCTCTCCAGCTGAAAAATATAGTAAACATGAAATGGCAATTGCCCAACAAATAAGAATAAAACAATCAAATAGGAATTAACTTGCTTGCTCATCTAATATGAATGTAATGACAGAATAACTGCATTCCATTGCAGAATGACTGCTTAATATACACATATTGCTAGATTACCTGCATCAGTATTGTCATTGTTCATGAATGCTTCCAAGAAATACAGCCTCTTGTAGACTAAGTCTGTATTCAAGCAAATCCCTTTGGGCTTTTAAACAGTCTACTGCTCTATGCCTACAGTCACGTTAATTATCCATGCTCCTTTAGAGGCACTTTAAATAGATGATCTTTGAGCATTTTACTCAACTTTATTTTTCTGGTGAAACAAATTTCTCAAGTTCTTCTTTTATACATACATGGGATGTGGGCTTTACTTGCACTGCTAAAATTTGTTGCCTACTCCTACCTGCTGTTGAACTGGTAGGACATTTCCCAGGGGCAGTTAAGAGTCAACCATATTGCCTTTGGCCTGGAGTCACACATTGGCTACACCAGGTAAAAATGGCATATTTCCTTCCCTAACAGACACCAATAAAGCAGATGGGTTTTTAAAAAGAAAATTTGCCCTGGTTATGTGGTTGCCGTTAGATCTTTTTCTAAGTCCAGATCTTCACTGAATTCATATTTTGCCTAACCTTTCACAAAAAAGAGAAAACAAAAAGCAATTGTAACAATCTAAAAAATTATGGAAAAAGGCATGTCAGTAAATCAAGCTGTTCACATTCACTAAGCACTTGTAATGTCCTATGTCCGAGCCAGAAAACCAAGGGTTAGGTCACCATTTCTCCAGAGCTCGCAACATGCCTGAACAGGTTGATTAAAACAATGAAAACTTTGGAGTTTCTCTTGTCCTCTACAACTACTTAATTAATCATGATGCTACTTGGAGGCTGCAAACCAAACGGGTGAGTATTGATTGGCCAACTATTTATAGCATGGTCACATAAAAACGTACAATCAACTCAACTGAGTAGAGAACAGAAGTGATTAGGAATTCAATTTGTTGGTGCTAAAATGAGTTACATATAATGAACTGAACATCTAAATTGTTGAAAGTGGTAAACACTTCACTCAGTGAGTAAGAATTCTGATTTATTCTTGTTGAACCTCTTGATTCATCATTAAACTATATACAGAACCAAATCCCTACTTTTGCAACAAGAGCTTCACAGCACTTAATTTAGAATTTTAATTAATTTGGTGCTATTAATAAATCTCCTGTTAAACTTACGACTTTTAAACTAATAATCAAATGAACACTCATTTTGGGATTAACCAGGTGCATAATATGCAGTACATCAGCAATTGTTGCAGTTACACTTTCACCTGACATAATGCACCACTTCAGCAGATTTTACCAGTGATCTTCAACGGGCAAATTTAACAAGTACATTTGCTATTAATGGCTGCATGGGGGAACTATATGAGCTGTTTGCTTATGTCTGCACCCACTTCAATAACAGTCTATTCTCCTACCATATAGCACTATTTAATCTGATTTCAAAATGTAACTATCTAGTATGTTAGCGCACCAAGGCGGAGGCAAAATACGAAACATACCTCTTTGAATAGGTTCACTTCAGGATGAAACTTATATGTGTAGTTTCTATCAGCAGATCCTGACACCATAATCACTATGGAACATGAAACTGAATTTGTCAGACCGAGTTGCGCACACATTCATGTATACTTCTAATGATCATTAATGATGAGTTGCTTGTGCATACTTTGAGTAATAGAAAGCAAAATCATCAATTTTCATAAAACCCATGCTGTCAAACAGTTTCAGATTAATATGCAGTGCAAGTAGAATCAAGGTTTCCATACGCCAACGACCAACATTATTGATCTGATATAATTCCAAGATACTCAAATAAATCAAAAGAGATTTCTGCTCCAAAGTAAACAATACATTCACTTGAGATTGAAACTAAGTCTTTAGCTAAGCATTTGCTTAAGTAAAAGTCATCACAGTAACAGTAATGGTATGGCAGCATCATATTACTGTGTTTAATCAGAGATCTGGACAAATGTTCCGAATATATGAGTCCAGATCCTAGCATAGCTGCTGAGAATTTAAATTCAGTTAATTATATAAAAATGTAATACCTTAGTTACGAACACATCTCAGATTTCTTTATCACCATCCTGACATTTGCCCTGCCCCACCAGCAGGTCAGACTCTTCGGAGACAGGTGTGCCACTATGTACAGTCAGGAGGGTGTGATCCTCAGAGTCCTCAACATTGACTTCCCATCCTATCAGACCAGTGGCATCCAATAAAATTTATATAAAGGAGAGCTCCTGCTCAGTACAACACATTGCCTTTTCTCAGCTGATGAATCAAAGCTCCAGGTTGAAAACAACTTGGAAGAAGCATTGAGGGTAGAAATGGAACAGAATGTAATCTGGATGGGAGATTTCATCGCCTATCATTATGGATGGTTTTACTAGTGCCTCTGCTGACTAGATTGATAAAACCCTGAAGGGTTTTTCAGACTGGAGGCCTGTGACCAGTGGATTGCCACAAGGATCGGTGCTGGGTCCATTACTTTTCGTCATTTATATAATGGTTTGGATGTGAGCCTAAGAGGTAGTTAGTAAGTTTTCAGATGACACCAAAATTGGAGGTTTAGTGGACAGCAAAGAAAGTTACCTCAGATTACAACGTGACCTTGATCAAATGGGCCAATACAGAGGAGTGGCAGATGGAGTTTAATTTAGATAAATGTGAGGTGCTGCAATTTGAAAAAGCATTTCTTAGCCGGACTTATACACTTAATGGTAAGGCCCTAGAGATTGTTGCTGAACAAAGAGACCTTGGAGTGCAGGTTCATAGTTCCTTGAAAGTAGAGTTGCAGGTAGATAGGATAGTGAAGAAGGCATTTGGTATGCTTTCCTTTATTGGTCAGAGTATTGAGTACAGGAGTTGGGAGGTCATGTTGCGGCTGTACAGGACATTCGTTATGCCAGTTTTGGTGTATTGTGTGCAATTCTGGTCTCCTTCATATCAGAAGAATGTTGTGAAACTTGAAAGGGTTCAGATAATATTTACAAGGATGTTGCCAGGGTTTGAGGACTTGAGCTATAGAGAGAGGTTGAATAGGATAGGCTGTTTTCCTTGGAGCATTGGAGGCTGGGGATGACCTTATAGAGGTTTACAAAATCATGAGGGGCATGGATAGGATAAATAGACAAAGTATTTTTCCTGGGGTGGGGGAGTCCAGAACTAGAGGACATAGGTTTAGGGTTAGTGGAGAAGATATAAAAGAGACCTAAGAGGCAACCTTTTCACACAGAGGGTCATATATCTATGGAATGAGCTGCCAGAGAAAGTGGTGGAGGCTAGTACAATTGCAACATTTAAAAGACATATGAATAGGAAGATTTCGTAGGTATATGAATAGGAAGGTTTTGGAGGGATATGGACCAATTGCTGGTCAGTGGGACTATATTGGGTTGGGATATCTGGTCGGCATGGACGAGTTGGTCCGAAGGGTCTGTTTCCGTGCTGCACCTCTCTATGACTCTATGACATTGCTGCCAGACTGGATCATGAGTTAAAATCTATGCTCAACAACTGGTTAAACTTAAATTCAGGCCATAAAGTCTGGAACTGAAAGTTGGTCTCTTCAATGCTGACCATAAAACTCTCATTGATTGTGACTTACAAAAAAAACCCTCTGGTTCATTAATTACCTTCAAAGAAGGAAATCTGCCATATTTTATTGGTCTGGCTGACATGTGAATCTAGGTCCACTGCTGTGGTGTTGACTCTGATTTTAAATAATCAAACAAGTCACTCATTTCAAGGTCAGTCACCAATGGAGATCAAATGTTGGCCTTGCTAGTGACATTCACATCCCATGAGATAACTACTTGAGCTCGTCCTCACTAGCTACAAATACATCTGATGATGGCACATGTTTGTCTTCTCAATCAGATCATACCAATTTGTGTGTGCTTAATGGATTAGATCTCGACGTGATCTAGCATCTTTATACTTGACACCAGAGAATGCTATGAACCAACAATAACAGCTGAAATTTATAACCTCATGGTCCAGTATATCTCTCATTGTCTAATATTATCAACAAGTAAGGAAATAAACACATGTTCCATCTGGAACATTGGAGAACATTCCAAGTGCAACACTGGATATAGAGAAATTTAAAGGATCAACCTGGTAACAAAACACATACTAAACAGCAAAAACTGAAGTTGTAGACAGAGTGAAGCACTTCCATAACCACGTACCATTTCAATCCTATTACATCTGTTGTGTAAATTCCCCTGTTTCTTACATATTTTGTATGTTCAATTTGCCTCAGCATAACATAGAGGTACGGTTTGAGTGTGCAACAAGTTTATTCAGAATATTTAAAAATAATTCCGTAATCACAAAGTGTCTGCATTCATGCTTACAGCTCAGCTTCTAGTAGATTCTCTGTTTATTTCATTTCTGGATCAACACCGAGGCTGAACCAACCAAGTTCAGAGATCAGTTTCTCATAATTGAACCCAGAGCAATTCATTGCAACAACATCCAGCCATAAATGATGGTGGATAATTAAGTTAAAAAAGCTACGAGGAGGAGATTCTCTGAACATTCTATTCTTGATTTGAGTACAGCCTATCATATATGAGCAAAGACAAGGCTGAAGCGTTTGCAACCAACTTAAACCAAAATTTCATTATTGATGATTCATTTCAGCCTCCTCCTGAGGTCTCGCATTTTACAGACTCCAGTTGACAGCTAACTCAACTCAGTCCACATAGTCATGAAAAGGTTGCGTGTTACCAATACCACCACCAGGTGGCACAAAAAGCATCCATGCAAAAAGGGAACAAGTGAAATTTCGAAGAACATATCTAATGTGTTGAGTGACATTATTGAAAGGATTGTCTTTTTATTTTTCTAGCCTTAGGAATGTAGAATAAAATGAGAGAGAAAAAAACTGTTTTAAAAAAACAAGGATTGCTGAAGGATTACTGTATTATTTTGGGGACAATGCTTCCACAGCTGCTGGTTCAAGCAGCAGGATGAGAAAGTACGAATGGACAAGAGCCAAAAATGCATGCAAATGGGGATTCAGTCAGCAACAAGAAGCTGATTGGTCTATGGACTACTCATAGAGTTAGAGAGCCGTACAGTGTGGAGACAGATCATTCAGTCCAACTCATCCATACAAACCAGATATCCTAAATAAATCTAGTTCCATTTGCAAGCATTTGGCCCATATCCTTATAAACCCTTCCTATTCATATACCCAATCAGGTGTCATTTATATATGATTGCACCACCCTCCACCACTTGTTCTGGCAGCTCATTCCATACATGTACCACCCTCTGAATGAAAGAGTTTCTCCTTAGAGACTTTTTAAAGATTTCCTCTCTCACCTTTAACCTATGCTCTCTATTTTTGGACTCTCCCAACCCAGGGAAAAGACCTTGTCTATTTACCCTATCCATAAACTCTGTAAGGTCACCCCTCAGCCTCCAACGCTCTAGGGAAAAACAGCCCTAGCCTATTCAACCTCTCCCGAAAGCTCAAATCCTCCAACCGTGGCAACATCCTTGTAAATCTTCTCTGATTCGTTTCAAGTTTCACAACATCCATCCTATAGCAGGGAGACCAGAATTGCACCAGTTATTAATGACAATCTTCTTCTGAAACGAAAATGTGATTCATTCTCAGGTAGCTAAACAGCTTGGGACTATGAACAAGACAGGGAGATGTCATTGGACTTCCACCAACTTCGAAGCTGTCTCTGTTCTCTGTATTGAGGTTCAATTTAAGCCTGAAGAAAATCAACTTATCTTTCTTTCAGAAGTGGCCGTAAACTGTGACTTTAATTGATGAGTCAGAGACCTTTAATATGAGGGAGCCAATTACCCTGTGCCTCCTCAAAGCAAGTGAACATCTCCCAAAAATGTCGAAGATCAAGAGAAGGTGTTCGGATCATCATGAGAACCATCTCAGCAAATCCTCGGAACAGGGAACACTGAAGTATGTGTTTGTGTGTGTGTGGTTTATAAGAGGATCAGAGTTTTAACAAGCAGAGTTACATGCCAAAGGTTCATAATTGTTTACCTGTAGCTACAGTTTAACTGAGATCAACAGGGGGCGAGAACTCAAACCATGAGTACAATATGGACACAGCATAAGAAAATAAAGAAAGAATTGAGGATAGGGAGAATTCAGCCATGTTGGTGATTCTCCTTCAGTGCATGGGGTATTTTGCTAAGAGGATGAGTTAAGGATGTAGAATGATAGATGGAATTGTGATATAGATGCCAACTACAGATACATGGTTAAGGGTGGGTAGAACTAGCAGCTCAACATTCAGGAGTATGGGAATTTCAGTCATGATAGTATAGGACATAAAGACCATAGACCATAAAAATGAAAGATAAAGGAACAAACTCAGGCCATTTGGCCCACAGAGTCTGCTCCATCATTTGATCATGGCTGATATGTTTATCCACACCATTCTTCTGCCTTCTCCTGGTGACCCTTGTTCCCCTTAATAATCAAGAACAGATATATCTCTGTCTTAAATACACTCAATGACTTGGCCTCCACCAGCCAATTGTAGCAATGAGTTTCACAGATATACCACCCTCTTGTTGAAGAAATTTTTTTCTTTATCTCAGTTGTAAAGGCTCTTCCTCTCACCCCTAGGGTTGTGCTCTCAGACCCAACTCTCTCTTACTAGTTTAAATATCTTCCCCATTTCCACTCTATTCAGGCCTCTCAGTATTTTGTTAGTTTCAAAAAGATCCATTCCCATATCATTCTAAACTTTATTGAGTAAAGACCCAGAGTCTTCAACTGTTCCTCATATGATAAACCCTTCATCTGGAGATCATTCGAGCAAACCCCCTCCAATGCTGCCACATCTTTTCTTGATATCCGGCCCAAAACAGTTCACAATATTCCAGGATGACATTAAGATTGGCCAGGTAGTTAACAGTGACGATGAAGGTCATAGATCATAAAACTGGAGGAGAAAGTGAGGACTGCAGATGCTGGAGATCAGAGCTGAAAATGTGTTGCTGGAAAAGCACAGCAGGTCAGGCAGCATCCAAGGAACAGGAGAATCGACATTTCGGGCATGAGCCCTTCTTCAGGAATGAGGAAAGTGTGTCCAGCAGGCTAAGATAAAAGGTAGGGTGGAGGGACTTGGGGGAGGGGCGTTGGAAATGTGATAGGTGGAAGGAGGTCAAGGTGAAGGTGATAGGCCGGAGTGGGGGTGGGGGCGGAGAGGTCAGGAAGAAGATTGCAGGTTAGGAAGGCGGTGCTGAGTTCGAGGGATTTGACTGAGACAAGGTGGGGGGAGGGGAAATGAGGAAACTGCAGAAATCCGAGTTCAACCCTTGTGGTTGGAGGGATCTTAGGCGGAAGATGAGGTGCTCTTCCTCCAGCCGTCGTGTTGCTATGGTCTGGCGATGGAGGAGTCCAAGGACCTGCATGACCTTGGTGGAGTGGGAGGGGGAGTTGAAGTGTTGAGCCACGGGGTGGTTGGGTTGGTTGGTCCGGGTGTCCCAGAGGTGTTCTCTGAAATGTTCCGCAAGTGGGCGGCCTGTCTCCCCAATATAGAGGAGGCCACATCGGGTGCAGCGGATGCAATAGATGATGTGTGTGGAGGTGCAGGTGAATTTGTGGTGGATATGGAAGTGTCCCTTGGGGCCTTGGAGGGAAGTAAGGGGGGAGGTGTGGGCGCAAGTTTTGCATTTCTTGCAGTTGCAGGGGAAGGTGCCGGGAGTGGAGGTTGGGTTGGTGGGGGGTGTGGACCTGACGAGGGAGTCAAGGAGGGAGTGGTCTTTCCGGAATGCTGATAGCGGAGGGGAGGGAAATATATCCCTGGTGGTGGGGTCCGTTTGGAGGTGGTGGAAATGACGACGGATGATACGCTGTATATGGAGGTTTGTCGGTTGGTAGGTGAGGACCAGTGGGGTTCTGTCCTGGTGGCGATTGGAGGAGCGGGACTCAAGGGCGGAGGAGCAGGAAGTGGAGGAGATGCGGTTCAGGGCATCATCGATCACGCCTGGGGAGAAATTGCGGTCTTTGAAGAAGGAGGCCATCTGGGTTGTACGGTATTGGAACTGGTCCTCCTGGGAGCAGATGCGGCGGAGACGAAGGAATTGGGAATATGAGATGCCGTTTTCATAGGGGGCAGGGTGGGAGGCGGTGTAGTCGAGGTAGCTGTGGGAGTCGGTCGGTTTATAGTAAATGTCCGTGTTGATTCGGTCGCCCGAGATAGAAATGGAAAGGTCTAGGAAGGGGAGGGAGGAGTCTGAGACGGTCCAGGTGAATTTGAGGTCAGGGTGGATGGTGTTGATAAAGTGGATGAACTGTCCAACCTCCTCGTGGGAGCACGAGGCAGCGCCGATACAGTCATCGATGTAGCGGAGGAAAAGGTGGGGGTGGTGCCAGTGTAGCTGCGGAAGATGGACTGTTCCACATATCCTACGAAGAGGCAGGCATAGCTGGGGCCCATGCGGGTGCCCATGGCTACTCCTTTGGTTTGGAGGAAGTGGGAGGATTGGAAAGAGAAGTTGTTCAGGGTGAGGACCAGTTCATTCAGTCGAAGGAGGGTGTCAGTGGAAGGGTACTGGTTGGTACGGCGGGAAAGGAGGAAGCGGAGGGCTTTGAGACCTTCGTGATGGGGGATGGAGGTGTACAGGGACTGGATGTCCATGGTGAAGATAAGGCGTTGGGGACCAGGGAAGCAAAAATCATGGAGGAGGTGGAGGGCGTGGGTGGTGTCCTGAACGCAGGTGGGGAGTTCTTGGACTAAGGGGGACAGGACCGTGTCGAGGTATGCAGAGATGAGTTCGGTGGGGCAGGAGCAGGCTGAGACAAGTGGTCAGCTGGGGCAGTCAGGTTTGTGGATTTTGGGCAGGCGGTAGAAACGGGCGGTGCAAGGTTGTGGGATTATGAGGTTGGGGGCGGTGGATGGGAGATCCCCTGAGGTGATGAGGTTATGGATGGTCTGGGAGATGATGGTTTGGTGGTGGGAGTTGGGGTCATGGTCAAGGGGGCAGTAGGAGGAGGTGTCCGCGAGCTGGCGTTTAGCCTCAGCGGTGTAAAGGTCGGTGCACCAAACTACTACCGCGCCTCCCTTGTCTGCCGGTTTGATAGTGAGGTTGGGGTTGGAACGGACGGAGTGGACGGCTGCACGTTCCGAGGGTGAGAGGTTGGAGTGGGTGAGAGGGGTGGAGAGGTTGAGGCGGTTAATGTCGCGGCGGCAGTTCGCTATGAAGAGATCGAGGGCGGGTAAGAGGCCAGCACGGGGTGTCCCGGTGGATGGGGTGTGTTTGAGGTGGGAGAAGGGGTCGTCAGAGGGTGGGCGAGCAGCCTGGTTGAAGAAGTAGGCACGGAGGCGAAGGCAGCGGAAGAATTCTTCGATGTCTCGCCGCGTGTTGAACTCGTTAATCCGGGAGCGTGGGGGAATGAAGGTGAGGCCTCTGCTGAGGACTGATCGTTCATCCTTGGAGAGCGCGAGGTCTGGAGGGATGGTGAAACTGCGGCAGGGCTGGGGGCTAGGACCTGGTGTGGGGCTGGAGCTGGGAGAGGGGGCGGGGTTGGGCGTGGGAGCGGGGACAGAGATTGGCATGGGGGTGGGGTTTGGCATGGGGGGGCGGGGACGGAGATCGGCATGGGGACGGGGCTAGGCGTGGTGACAGAGATTGGCGTGGGGGCAGAAGTGGCTGCGGCGACGGCAGAAACTGTGTTATTCCCGATAGCCGCGGAGGCCGCGGGGGCCGCGAATCTGTCGGCGATGGTCTTCCTGGCGATCGTGGAGGCGGTTGTCTGGGCGGCGATCGTGGAGACGGTTGTCTGGGCGGAGATCGCGGAGGCTGCGAGGTCGGTGGGGGCGGAAGTGACGTCATGGTTCGCGGCGGCGGTTGCTGCTGTGGGCGCTGTAGTGGCCGCGTGGTTAATGGCGCCGGACTGATTTCAGAGCCGATGGAAGATTCTGGAACAGTTGAGGAACCCAGAGTGTGGGGGTAAGTACATGAAAGATTTTGGTACCTTCTGTCTTTCCGATATGGCTAGGAAGAACTGTTTGTTTACTGTATGGATTCTTCTGTGGATGAAGAACAGTAGAGGTCCTTTACAGGTCTCTGAGAGTGTTGTCCTGAGCTGGGGTAGGTCTAATTGCAGGGAATGTAGGTAGTGGCGCATGGCTGCAAGCGTGGAGCGAAGGATCCGAAGGGAGGTCTGTTGCTGGAGGCTTCAGATTTATTGTAGGTACTGGTTGTCCTGGTTGGGTCCAAATTTTGTTGGTCTGAACGTAGTCCGGAGTCCGTGTGGGGTCAGTCGGTTCCGTAGGTGCTGAGGAAAGAGATGTGGCTGTGGTAGCAAGTGTAGGCAGGTGCTGAGGAAAGAGATGTGGCTGTGGTAGCGAGTGTCGGCAGGTGCTGAGGAAGGAGATGTGAGGAAGGAAGGTCATAAAACTGCTCAGCGAGCAAACCTACACCCTAAACCTCAAACTGAGCTACAAACCTTGCAACTGCCACTATGCTAAATGGGAGTGTTTCAAACAATCCCAGCAGCTGCTCCAGTCTAACAACACTGGTATATAGTGCAGAAAGTGAACAAAAATAGGTCCACGTTTGTCATAGCCACACAAAGTAGGACAAATCAGATTCAGTTAATTAACTTCCCAACAGTCTCCTCCCAACCAACAAGTGGTTCCAGCACAGTTCTGGTGTTGACCATCCCAATGGTGCAGCCCCTACTTTCCCAGCTTTGGAGCCAGTGACCCATGAACAAGAAACTACTTCTCCAACACCAGTCTTTGAGCCACATTTTGCTCACACTGGCTTCATGTACCTTAAGCCAAATTTACACATGGCTTAGTTGACAATCCTAAAATTGTAACCTTTGAGGTGCTGCTTTTCAACTTAATATCTAACCTCTCATTCACTGTATGTCAAACCTTTTTCCTAGTTCCAGCCTATGTCTTTAATCCTACATGAACTATGACTATGGAACTCCTGCCTCTGTTGTTGTATGTTCCTCTCCAGCCCTCAGCAAATGTTCCAAACAATGATCCTAGAAAAGCAACATAGCTGCTTGGAATCTCACTTCTTGTTGAAAAGACAGTGTCAATGCACCTCGGGATACCATTCTCTACTACCTTTACATTGTTTGTTGCTCCCCCCAGGATTTATTTGCTGAAGATCTTCAGAGTAGTGTCTTTGGATCAACTATCTTCATCATCTTCACCAATGACTTTCCCAGTCAGAAATAAGCTGTTCTATTTGCAACTTGTCAGATAATGAAATTTCTGGACAAAAAATTAAGCTCAGGCTGAAATGGCGGGTGACATTCACACCACAGAAATTTGACACAAACATCAAACGACTTTGCACTACCTTCATTGGTATGACCATTACATAGTCTGCTGCTATCAGCAGATTGGGCTTTGCTACCACTAAGCAGAAACTTTAAAAGAGAATTAAATACTTGGCCACATTGTGTGATTCATGGCTGTGCCACTCATCTCCTTACTCCCAAAACGCTTTTTGTCATATATCAGCCATATGGTGGAATACTTGCCTAAATGAGGACAGAGCGCTCAACATTTGAAAGGATTTGCATCCCATTCCCTGTCTCATACTCCACTATGTACATACAGTGGTTTCAGTGGGTCCCATCTACAAGGTGAAGTACTGTAACTAACTAACATTCTCCGATCCTCCAAATCCATCACTTTTCACTGAAAAGACAGGGACAGCAACTGCAAGAAAAATAATTCACCTCCACGCCTCACATCATCCTGACTTGTTACTATATTGGTGCTCCATCATCATCTCTGGGTTAAAATTCTGGAACTGCTTTCTTAACATACGTGTCACCACACATTTCAAAAGGTGACTCACCATCACCTTCACAAGGTAATTAGGCATAACCTTGCCAGCGCTGCTTACATTATGCTGAAATTAGCAGGGCCTACAGGAGCAGGCTGGGAGTAAAGTTTTGAAAATATTGTAAGGGAAGACAAGCAATGGCATGCTCATCCTCAACAACTGCCATGACATTCTTCTGCCAGTGTGGAAGTTGAAGGTTGGCCCTCCTTCCTAGAGGTCAATTGTGCAACTAAAATGGTCAATTAATGGTACCACTACTCTTTTATCATTTGCAGTTGTGTTCTATGTTATGCGGGGAGAATATTTGTTGATGTTTCCAGTGTCCTGTTGTCTTGCTTACCTCCTTTAGCTGCCTGCAGTGCTAGCAATGGCCACTGCTCTCAGTGGTGCTACTAGGACTGAAGCATGGCCACTGCTCCACCTGGTCAATAACTCATGTAGATAATGACCTGTGTTCTTAAAGAGATCAGAAAACCAATGAGAGTTGATTAGAATACAAACTGGGCTCCACAACTGGTCAATCTAAAACTGTCCCAACTTTACAAGCTGCTCTGAAAAAAGATGCAGCCAAACTCTATTTTTTTTTAAAAAAGAAACCTGGGAAATGTCAAGATTGCAAATGTGATCACTCCCATCAGGGCTTTTTTTAAAAAAAAAACTAGCCTGATGAAAAGCCTTGACCACAAATATTGGGTCAAATTTTCTGAGTGGCAATCTGACTCAGATTACCACTCTGCTCCTTTTTTTAATATAGAGAAGGATGTCCCCATTCCTAACAGAAGGTTCCAATCAGCCCTCGGGCGGAAATGCAGAGCTGCACTTTAAATCTGGTAATTCCATCGTCATGCAGGATGGTTGTGGTAGGAAAACCACACACTCTTATACATTGCAATAATTGCGATATTTTGTGATTTAAGTGTTCAGCATCACACATAGCCATAATGACAGGTTTTGTGAGAGGATAAGTGTGTAAGGTAATTGTGAGGTTAGGGTGCTGGGATGGTAAGGTGCCAGGTGGCTATGGGTTGTGTGTGTAAGGCAAATAGGATGCCAGGTTGGTAGAGAGTTATGGAGGTAGGATGCCTGGTAAGGAGCATACTATGTTGGAATGAGTAAGGTGCCAAGTATATAGGTGCTAAGTGAGCAGTGCCCAGATCTGTAGTGTGCCAGATGTTCAAGGTGCCATGTGAATGATGTCCAGGTACACAGAGAATCAGGACACAAGTTGCTAAGGGTGTTAGGTAGGTGATGGAAAGTTTAAGGCAAGTCAGGTTGGGTGAGAGGTATTTCATGCCCTGGCTGGTTTTCATTCTCAGCAAACACCTTCTGACTTGTGGAAGCAAAACAAACCTGACTGTCAAAGTTTGAACTGGCTTGAACGTGTCAAAAATAAAATCATATTATATCGATTTCTAACTGCATGAACTATACCGTGTTTCCAGCACAATGTATTTTATTTTAATATGATCTTGTCAGCTTAACAGCTCTAAGAATTTTTCACCATGCTCTAGATTGTCCTGATTGACAACATGCAGCAGTGATTATATTTAAATTATGCAGTATTGCAATTGCTGTTACCACTGATTCCACTGCTCCAGCACACGGCCAATGTGAAGTAACTTGAAGTTGAATATCATTATCTGAATAAACTTGAAAGACATACATAACGGGTCCAATAAGAATAAATTTCTCAGTTGAAGACCAGCCTGGAATTTTTTTCAAAACTTGTTAGCAACTCATCAACAGAAGCCTTAAGTCTTGGTTCAATAGTAGCACGTTTTCTCTGAAACAGAAGGTCATTGGTTCAATTTGTTCTCCTGGAAGTGAGCACTTTATGTATTGTCATATCAGTGAATTTCTCAAAGTGTGGTAATAATTGGAGATGTCGTGCCTCCTATGAACCTTGAGGCTCTGTTCTGTTTACCCTCTGTGACAGTCTAATGGTTTACATTACGTTATTCAAATAAAATTGCATGATGCCATTTAGTATCAGAGACAACATTTATCATGCCTTACCAATTTAATAGAGTTCTTCGAGGAAGTGACCAAGTTGTTAGATGAAGGGCTGTTGATGTCATATACATGGACTTTAGTAAGCAGTTTGATACGGTTCCCCATTGTAGACTAATGGAGAAAGTGAAGTCACATGGTAAATTTTCTTTGTTCTTTGTTCAATGCTATTATTTGTCTCAAGTGCTAACTAGTTTAACAGCTAACCTGTCCAATTATGTGCCTTTGCTTCATTTTTGTGAATTATAAGAAAAGTTATGATGAATGGACAAATTTTTAAATATCCATTTATCATTTTAAAAAAAACTTCAAATTGATTTTAAATTTATATCAGTTTATATCCCTTCTTATCTCTTTTCGATTGTTTAATGTCTCCTCCAACTGCAATGTTCACACATCCTGTACTAATGCTAGTTTTCCATAACATCTCCAGTTATTGTAAAGTCTTATGTCTGCTAAAAATAGGACAATCATAGAATCTCTAGAAGCAAGTCATTTGGCCCATCAAGTTCACACCAACCCTCTGAAGAACATCCCACCCAGGTACACTCTACCCTATCTCTATAATTCTGCATTTCCCATGGCAAATCCACCGAGCCTGCACATTCCTGAATACTGTGAGCAATTTAGCATGGCCAATCCTACTAATCTGCACATCTTTAGACTCTGGGAGGAAACTGGAGCACCCAGAGGAAACCCAAGCATACATGAGGAGAATGAGCAAACTTTATGTAGAGAGTCATTGAGGCTGAAATCAAACCTGGGTCCCTGGTGCTGTGGGGAAGCAGTGCTAACCACTGAGTCACTGTGCCATCCTGATTGTCATTTGTGGAGGGGGTGGTTGTTTGTGGGTGTGATCAATCATTTGGGCTGATTTATTGTGGATGGGGGTCCCAGGTCTTGTTGTTAGAGCTGCACCATTTCAAGCAGACAGGAAGAATTCCAACCATTTCTGTCTTATGCCTTGTAGATGGTTGAAAGACTTTGGGAAATCATAATTAACTACAGAATTCACTATTGAGGTATTCAGAACAGAATTCTGAGTATGTGACCTGCTCTTGTAGCCATAGTATTAATATGACAAGTTCAGTTCAGTTTCTGATCAATGAAGATCTCCATAATGTTTACATTCTTGGTTGTATTTCTTAGGTAATCACATAGCTGGAGAGGTAGCCCCAGACTCTATCCCCATAACCCCATTTACCAGAGTTGAATTTAGAATTAGAATTAGCTTTATTGTGACATGTACTCCAATGAGTATAGTGATAAGTTTATAAGTTGCCACTTACATCGTCATCTTAGATACAAAGGTATCTCAGTACAGATTTTAAGCTCAAATTCTTAGGGAAAACATTAGAAAAATAAAGTAAGCACTCTAGACTGAAGTCTAGGTCAGTAATATGTATTAGGAAAAGAATAGTGACCTGAGTGCAGACCCTTAGGAAACCTTCATCCTTACCATCCTCATAAATAAAATGTTTTACCATTATTCTTTGTTTCCTGTCACCCAACCGACTTCATATCAATGTGATCCTGTCCCATTTAATCCAGAAATTTCAAATTTTCAGGCAAATCTATTATGTGACACTTTATAAAATGGCTTTTGGAAGTTCAGTTGCACCAGATCAATCACATTATCTTTATCAACAGTAACCTCTGTTACCTCATAAAAACACAATCAATTTAAACACTATTTGCTTTTGACAAACTAATATTATCTTCCCCTATTTAATCTAAGCTTGTCAAAGTAACTGTTAATTTTGTCCTGAACTAGTATTTCTAAAATATTTCCCACCGTCCAGCTAAGCTGACTGATTAGGTTTATCCTTGCACCCGAGTTTGAACAAAGGTATATTGTCACACCTTACTGGAGTAGTGTGTTAGAAATCAAGTCACTTATTCCCAGAATCATCATAATAGGTAAAAACTTCAAAAAGCAAGCTGAATTCCTCAGATTACCTGATTTTTCGATCCAGGTTGACAGCAAAAAGGTTTCTGTTTTTGATAAGTATTGCTATTTATTCCGTGTAAATAGATTTGAGCGACAGGTAAACAATGATCAACCATTACCATTTGACTCTACTAGTCAAAACTCTAAATCCCATGGCCTGTCTCTGACACGTATGTCCTCCCCCCCACCCCAAAACCCCTGGGATCTTGTAAGCAGCGCAAAAGACTGTGAAGGCATTTCAGTGGTTGCTGTTAACATAATCTGTAGGGATGATTCCTGTGCTGATCAGAATGGTACTTCTCAGCCTCCTGCCTCCAGATGCTTGCAAATATTTGCAGGAAGCACAGGGTGGTGAGTCCACACTTATAAAAGGTCCCTGCTTTATTAATTAAACATCATACCATACAGCAATCTTGGAAGGAAAGATAAACTGGTTTCTTCAGGCTTAAATTGTTTTGTATTGTGGAAAAGAGAGGCATCTCCTGGGCTGGTTGTGATCTGATGACTTCTCTCTACCTTGTTTATGGCCTCTGGCTGTTCAGCTACCTGACAACCAATCATATAGCTCTTAACGGGCAGAAAGTCTTTGTCATCAGTGATTGGTCACCAACCATAGAGCAATCAGCTACTTCCTGAATCACCATTTGTTCACATTCTTTCTTGTCTGTACCTTATTTTACTGTTGCTTGAACCAGCTGCTGTGTAAACAATACCTACAATGAGTATCAAGTTACTTGTTTTAAAAAAAAATGCAGTAATCCTTCAGCAACCCTTGGCTTTAAAAAAGTTATTTTTCCCATTTCGGTCCACAACTAAAAATGCAGATTTTTTAAAAAAAACTCAGACCTTGCAGTACCATTTGCAATTCTCTGTAGTCTTGTACAACCTCAGTACAGGTGGAGAATTAAAAGACTACGATTGGTAGTTTCACAATTTACCGTTATTTTCATCATTATCCTCCTACATTTGTCCTGTTCTGCTGACTTGCCAACTTTAAGAACAATGAAAACCAAAAGAACTGTGGATGCTGTAAATCAGAAACAAAAATAAAACACAAGTTACTGGAGGAAGGGTCATCGGACCCAAAGCATTAACTTTGATTTCTCTTCACAGATGCTGCCAGACCTATGAGCTTTTCCAGCAATTTCTATTTTTGTTTAAGAACAACAAGGTTTCTCAACACTTTTTCATTATCCTTTGTCGTTCATCCAGTCACTCAACTCCTTTCTCTCTCACTATTACATTGGCAGAGTATTCTTTCTTGATAAAGATAAGTACATAGCACTCATTTAATACATCAGCCACATGATCTACCTCCATGTATAAATTACCTATTTAGTTTCTTTTTAACTTTACTAATCCTCTGGCAATCCTTCTACTGTTTATATATCAAAAGACTTTTTCTGGATTTCCCATTTTGGAAGCTATCAGTCTCTTCTCATACTCACTCCTTACTTCTTTTATCTCTAGTTTCACATTCCTTTTATATTTGGGGGATGATTGTTACTTGTATTATCAATGTTACATCCGTAATACATAGCTTTTCTCTTTGTTTCATCTTACTGTCTATCTATTGCATGATCGAAGGAGCTCTGGTTTTAGCTATTCAATTCTTTTCTTTCCATTTGGTAATGTAATGTAGCTGTGCCCAAAGTATTTCTTCTTTAAAGTCACTTTATTGTTCTGTTCCATAAATCCGTCTGCAAATCTTAGATTCCAAATTAACTTGGACAGATCTTTTCTCACCTGTGGAAGTTTGTTCTCCCCCAAAGATCTATGTTTACTTTAGTTTATTAATTTCCCATTTCCATAGCTTTCCTAATATTCTAAGATGACCACCTGTTACCCTGTAGAAAATAGCCCTCTTCACCCATCTCAGATCTAACAATGTTTGTTAGGCATGAAACATATTGATCATAACAATTCTCTTTGAACATACTTCAGAAACTCTTCCCTCTCTCTGCCCTTTTTCACCATTACTAACCCAGTCTATATTAGGATAATTAAATCGTCCCATCATAACTGTACTAAAGTTCTGACCCCTCTGAAATTTCAAGGTAAATTTGCAACTTCATATCTTTCCCACTAGCTTGTATGAACAGAAACTATCGTCAAACTTATCCAACTTATTGCAGCTTAATTCTAATTTTCCAAAATTTCTTTATCATGACATTTATTCTTATAGTGTGACCACTTATACTAAAGGCCACCAGATTTTACTCAGCTATGGATTTAATCATCACTATAGTTGACTGCAATCTCAAAGACATTAGTAGATTGGAGCAATGAACTCCCCTAAGGGGTCACTGCAATAGCTTTACTAACTGCTGAGAATTGAGACTAGTTTTTTTTATTGAATCAATTTAATTAAGTTCAGTTAAATTATTAGGATTAGCAGCAGTGAAACTCTGGTCATTATTTTTTCAGATGTAGTGTTTAATACTGGGCAGAAAAGACAGAAAAAGTAAATTATATTTCCTGCCACACTGTGCAGCTGAGTTAACAAATTTTACAGAACCAATCATTATAACATTAATGCTACAGTGGAAACTTCTGAATTTATCAATTAATTAAATGTCTAGTTGGATTATTGAAACAGAACTGAAGTAAGATTGTTTGGCCTTGAGATTGTTAGATATCTTTTTACATATAGTCATACAGTCATACAGCACAGAAACAAACCTTTCAATTCAACCAAGTCACTAAACTAGTCCCACCAGCCTGCTCCTGGCCCATATCCCTCCAATCCTTTCCTATTCATGTACTTACCCAAACATCTTCAAAATGTTGTAAGTGTACCCACATCCACCGCTTCCCCAGGAAGTTCATTACATACGCGAACCAACCTCTGTGTAAAAAAATTGCCTCTCATGTCCTTTTTAAATCTCTCTCCTCTCACCTTGAAAATGTGACCCCTAGTCTTGAAATCCCTCATCATGGGGAAAAGACGAATACCATTAACCTTATCTATACCCCTCATTATGTTATAAACTTCTCAAAGTCACCTCTCAACCTCTTTCTTTCCAGTGAAAAAAGTCTCAGCCTATCCAGCCTTTCTTCATAACTCAAACCTTCCATACCCGGCAGCATCCTGGTAATTCTCTTCTGAACTCTGTCCAGCTAATTAGTATCCTTCCTATGACTGGGTATTCAGAAATGGACACAGTATTCCAGATGAGGTCTCACCAATGTCCTGTACAACCTCAACATGACTTTGCAACATCTGTACTCAAAGGACTGAGCGTTGAACGAAAGCATGCTAAATGCTTTTTTAACCACCCTGTCTATATGTGATGCAAACTTTAAAGAATTATGTACCTGCACCCCTAGGTCCCTCTGTTCTACCACACTACCCAAGGTCCTACGATTAATTGTATAAGTCAGACCATTGTTTGTTGCTCCAAAATGCAGTGTCTCGTATTTATCCAGATTAAGCTCCATCTGTTATTTTTCAGCCCATTAGCCCATTTGATCAAGATCCCTTTGTAATCTTAGAAAACCTTCTTCACTGTCTACAATGGCACCAATTTTGGTGTCATCCACAAACTTACTAACCATGCCTTCTATATTCTTATTCCAATCATTTATAAAAATGACAAACAAAAGAGAATCCAGAACTGATTCCTGTGGAAGACTGCTGGTCACAGGCCTCCAGTCCAAAAAGCAACTCTCTACCATTACTCACTGTGTCCTGTCATTAAGCCAGTTATGTATCCAATTGGCAAGCTCACCCTGAATCCCATGTGACCTAACTTTACTAACCAGTCTACCATGGGGAATCTCGTTGAAGACTTTACTGAAACCCAAGTAACTACATCTGTTGCTCTGCTCTCATCAATCTTTTTGGTAACTTCCTCAAAAAATTCAATCAAGCTTGTGAAACGTGATTTTCCTCACACAAAATCATGCTGACTATCCTTAATCAACGACTTCCTCTCAAAATGTTCATAAATCATATCCTTCAAAATCAGCTCCAACAATTTATCCATAATTGATGACAGGCTTACAGGTCTATAGTTCTCTGGTTTCACCTTACAACTTTCTTAAACAGAAGAACAAAATTAGCCAGCTTCTAATCATCAGGCACCTCACCCCTCATTATAGATAAAGCAAATATTTCTGCAAGGGGTCTCACAATTTCCTCCCTTACTTTCCACAATGTTCTGGGATACATTAGATCAGGTTCTGAAGATTTATCCACCATTATATTCTCCCAAACTTCCTCCTCTGTCATGTGAACTGTTTTTAAAACATCAACATTTATCCCTACATTCTATAGCCTCCATGTCTTTCTCCACTTTGAACATAGATATGGGATATTCATTTAATATCTCTCCCATCTCCTGGGGTTTACTACAAAAATGATCTTCTTGATCTTTAAGGGGCCCTATTCTCTCTCTGGTTACCCTTATTTTTAATGGATTTGTACCTTTCTCTCTGGGCAGTAGCTTTGGCTGTAGCTATCAAAAACCTCCAGCAAATCATCCAAACAAGCAATCCTCAAGCATAAGCCTCAACAAGACAATGTTGACAGCCAGTCTGACCCTCAGGACCATTGATGCCAGATATACACCTGACCCCACCCTATGGTCCTCTCCATGCACCATCCAGCAGGGATAACTCTAGGTAAGAAGAACAAGACAAATAGTTTTATTTTCCTCCCTAGCCTGAGGATACAAATAATTATTGTAGCACGTCTCTGATGCAAGTGCCATATCAGATTGCACAACAAAGTGAATGCTTCTGAGCTGGGATATGTCATGAGATTTGCTGTCCAGCAACCCTGATTTCAGGCAATTTGTTCAGCTATTATGTATGTGCATATGCATGTATTTATGTATTTAATTCTGCATGAATAATACCTGTCATCTTCCACCCTCGTCCTATGATTTGGTTCATTAATTTTGTAACAGCAAGTTGTTTTATCATATTTTCTGCTGCAATCGACAGCGTAACTTAAGGTGATCTTCTGCCCTTTGTCCTATTGTCCAAACTATTAAATGTTCAAGAGCCATACGGGAAATCCTCAGATTGTTCACAGCTCATTTTATTTTAAAGAAATAAGCTGCTGACACATCTTTGATGTGATATGCAATTATGCCTTAGATTTTCCTAATGAGGTGCGTAATTATTATTTTTTAATTATTAATGCCTTATATTTTGCACCATGAAATAAACAGAGCCAAGTGACTAAAGCATTTCCCTTCACTCCACTGTTCTCATTAGTAGATATCAATTAATAAAATAATACCGATTAAAGGAATTGCAGTAAAGATGATTTCTACAGGAAAATGTTTGCGTGTTATTAGGAAAGACTGAAAATATTTTTGTTTAAGGATAAATGCACAACTTCTGGGACATAGACACTATCTACTTTTCAAAGCCAGCACTTAGAATGTTTACATCTTCCTCCTTGTTTGCTTTTATTCTAAATATTCCTTTAAAATAAATGGTTCATTTTAAGAAATTTCTCCACAGCATTTTTTCCTCTAAAATCCTTTGGCATTTTACAGTTTCAACAAAATATTCACTACCCAGTTTGTCATAGCTTCACCCATGCATTACCATCAACTAATTCATTTTTCCAAAGGCTGCTTGCAAGTGATATCAGCTCACGTTGGCGTAAACATATCGGTGGTGGATTGTTAGAGTTAAATTTCTTTCTGAAACAGTTATGGGCAAGAACAATGAGAAATCTTTTAGCTCTAAGCTGCTTGAATATTTTTCTTTTCCAGGAGTAATATTCTGAGTCTAGTGTTTTGATTACAAGCATTAATGTCCAACGAGTTTCCAAAAAAAAGGAAATAAGAAGAATTACGGGTGCTGGAAATCAGAATCAGAAAAAAAAAATGTGGCCCATGTTACATGACTAAAATTGGCCGAGTTTCATTAAGGAGCACCAGAATACTGTAGATTCCATGTCAAATATTTTAAAAGAGATTGAGCTGAATTATACAGAGAAGTGTATTTTAGTTGCTTCTCGCCACATCACCTTTCAGAACAAAAGTTGGTTGCAAATTGAATTTAACAAATACCACCTACAGTGGTAATGCACCAGGGGTGCTCAAGGCTAGACTGAGGCTCCTCACTGGAAGAGACACTGACTCGTGAGAGCTGCTGGCCAATGTGGTTTCCATTCCTTCACTGGCCTCTACTCTCGCAGTGCCAGCCATGTCAGAACAGAGTAGCGCTGGGACTATGAGGTGGTCCACAATAAAACTGTCATGGACACTGATACAGGTGACTCAGATGTTTTTGGCAGGAGAAGGATTGAGCACCTGAGGGGGGAATGGTCAAGATGTCACTTTTTGATGTTATGTGCAGAGGCACATAGGTGGAATGTAGCCTTGGGGACACTGCCCCAGATGCAATCAGGATACTCCCAAAATATTTTCTCATCTGCTTCCCTACTTTTTTAGCAACTTTGGTTAAAAACAAATGGCTTTCGCTCCGAAAGCTAGTGTGCTTTCAATTAAACCTGTTGGATTATAACCTGATGTTGTGTGATTTTTAACTTTGTACACCCCAGTCCAACACCAGCATCTCCAAATCATAAAAATAGGGAGCCCTTGATAAACTACACAAAGCACTAATTAGACCATTACTGGAAAACTATGAACAGCTTAGAGTCCCTTATCTAAGGCTATAAGTATTGATATTGGAGGCAGTACTGACTTGAAGATGGTCAAGGGTAGGTTCACTCGGCTGACATCAGGACTGTATTATGAGGAGAAGGTGAGTAGATTTGGTTTAATCTCATTGAAATTAAGATAAATGAGAGGCAAACTTATTGGCACATGCAAAATTCTTAGGGGACCTGGCAGGGTAGATGTGAAAAGGTTGTTCTCCCTTGTGAGATGGTCTAGGACAAGAGAGTGTAACCTCAGACTAAGGGGTTACCCTTTTAAGACAGAGATGAGAGGGATTATTTTTTTCTCTCAGAGTAAATCTCTGGAATTTGTTACCACAAATATTGTTGGGGTTGTGTCATTAATATATTTGAGGCAGAGCTAGAGAAAAAAATTTAAATCAGTAAGGGGATGAACAGTTATGGAGAAAATGTAGTAGAAGGAAAGGAAGTTGAGGATTATCAATTTAGCCATGATCTCATTGAATGGTGGAACAGACTCAATGGGAAGAATGGCCTACTTCTGTTACTACGTATTATTATCTTCGATTTGGTGGTGTGGAGATAAAAATTGTTGGTTGCTTCCAGTCTGTGGAATAGCATATTTTATGTAGTAGAAAGATCTCTCCTAGTCCATAATTTGATATACTTTAACATTTTAGGCTTGCATTGCAGTTTGCTGAAGTTAGTGAAAATAGAGTAATAAAATCATAGAATTATATAGCATGGAAACAGACCCTTTGGCCCATCTCATCTATGTCAGTCAGGTTTCCAAAACTGAGCTAGTACCATTTGCCTGCTTTTAGCCAATATCCTTCTAAACCTTTCCTATCCATGTACAAGTCCAAATGTCATAATTTTACAAACCTCTACCACTTCCTCTGGCAACTCATTCTGTGCATGCATCACTTTCTGTATGAAAAGTTATCCCTTACATCCTTTCTAAATCTTTCCCCTCTCAACTTAAACCATGCCTTCTAGTTTTGGACTTACCTATCCTGAGGAAAAGACCTGGCTATTCACCTTATCTATGCCCTTCAAAGTTTTATAAACCTCTACAAGGTCACCCTTCAGACTCATACGATCACCCTTCAGACTCGTATGCCCAAGGTATAACTGCAAGAAGTGCAAAACTTGCGCTCACACCTCTCCCCTCACCTCCTTCCAAGGCCCCAATTGATCCTTCTATATCCGTCGCAAATTCACCTGCACCTCCACACACATCATTTACTGTATCCGCTGCACCCGATGTGGTCTCCTCTACATTGGAGTGACAGGCTGCCTACTTGCAGAACATTTCATGCAACACCTCTGGGACACCCGCACCAACCAACCCAACCGCCCTGTGGCTGAACACTTTAACTCCCCCTCCCACTCCGCCAAGGACATGCAGGTCCTTGGCCTCCTCCATCGCCAGATCCTGATCACACGACGCCTGGAGGAAGAGCGCCGCATCTTCCATCTAGGAACCCTCCAACCACATGGGATGAATGTAGATTTCTCCAGCTTCCCCTCCCCCCACCTTATCTCAGCCCCAACCCCTGGATTCAGCACTGCCCTCTTGACCTGCAATCTTCTTCCTTCCTCTCCGCCCCCACCCCCTCTTCGGCCTATCACCCTCACCCTCACCTCCTTCCACCTATCGTATTCCCAGCGCCCCTCCCCCAAATTCCCTCCCCTCTACCTTTTACCTCAGCCCGCTTGGCACATCAGCCTCATTCCTGAAGAAGGGCTTATGCCCGAAACATTGATTTTCCTGCCCCTCAGATGCTGCCTGGTCTGCTGTGTTTTTCCAGCACCACATTTTTCAATTCTGATCTCCAGCATCTGCAGTATTCACTTCCTCCCGGATAAAAATCTAAGCCTATCCAGCCTCTCATTATACCTCAAACCTTCCAATCACAGCAACATTCTTGTAAATCTTGTAAGCATAAGAATATATCACTGAGGAGCAGGAGGAATCCATATGGTTTGCCCCATAATTCCATAAAGAGCACCTCACCATTCTTGCTATCACTAATAAAACTTTGTGAGCTGCTGGTCTTTGATGGACAGGTTGCATGACTATGTTAATGTGCACTTGGAAAATAATTCAAGGGGAAGGTCAGTAAAAGAGCAGTGACAGACATCTCAACAGTTATTTTGTAATCTTCAGTAAAAATATATTCTGGTTGAGAGCAAGGGCTTGTTGAGAAGACTGAACCACCCATGGGTAACAAAGATGTCTGAGGAGAGTATCCAATCAAAAACTAAAGCACACAAATGGTGAAAACTAGTGATATACCAGAAGGTAGCAGTAGAAATATGGAATATGCTGCCTGAGAAGATGATGAAGGCAGATACTCTCGCAAACTTTAAGAAGCATCTGATGGGCACTGAAAACGTCAAGGCCAAGTGCAAGTAAATGTGATTCGAGAAGGTTGGGTGTTTGTTAGTGACCCAAAGGGCCTACATTTCTATGCTGTATGGCCCTATGAAGATTGGGAAATTTTTAGGAGCAGGTGGCTAAAAAGCTAATAAGGGAGCAAATTGGCAATAAATATAAAAATGAACATCAAGAGTTTCTATGAGCATTTAAAAACAAAAAGAGTCACTGAAGTGAGTATGGGAACCTTGAGACTGCGGAATTGACAACACTGAAACAGCAGATAATTTAAACTAATATTTTGTATCGAAATCTAAGGCAGAGGACACTATAAACATCTGAAAGATAACAGACAAACGATGTGTTATTGGGAGGAGAGGTTTTGTCATAGTCTTTATCATGATGGATAATGTATTTGATAAACTAATAGGATTGAAGACAGACAAGTTGGCAGAACATATTGACCGGAAACGGGCTGGAAATGTGTTGCTGGAAAAGTGCAGCAGGTCAGGCAGCATCCAGGGAACAGGAGAATCGACGTTTCGGGCATAAGCCCTTCTTCAGGAATGAGAACATATGGTTTGCCCCATAACATCAGAACCAATCAGAACATATTGACCTCCAACCGAGGGATTTAAATGAAGAATCTGCAGAGGTAGTGGAGCCATTGTCAAAATATTCTAGAACTCACTGGCTTCTGGGACAGCACCAACAGATTGAAAAACCATCAATGTGATTCCCAGTTTCAAGAAGGGAAGAAGACAAAAAGCAGAAACTATAGAAACAAATCATTGCAGACTCTGGGATCTGCACTGAAAGCAAAAACAAAAATGCTGGAAACCACGACAGATCAGGCAGTATTCATGGAGAGAGAGAGACAACAAGCTAACATTTCAAGTTTAGATGACTCTGATGAAGAAATTATAGGCCAGTTAGCCGATTGAGTAAATGCTAGAATCCGTTATTAAGGAAGAAATAGACACTTAAAAATAAGCTATACCCAATCAAACAAAACCAATGTGCTTTTGTGAAAGGGTAATCATAATTGACAAATTTGAGGACATAACAAGCAAATTCAATAAAAAGGAAACAATAAATGAGGTGTAACCAAAGCAGAAATTGCTCGAGAAACTCAGCAGGTCAGGTAGAACCTCTGGAGAGAAAACAGTGTCAGCAATTCAAGTCCAGCGACCCTTCTGAATCCTTGAAATGTTAACTCAGTTTTCTCTTTGCAGATGCTGTCAATTCTACTGAGTTTCTCAGCAATGTTAGTTATTGTTTCAGATTTCCAGCATCCACAGTTCTTTGTTTCATTTTTGTAGATGAGATGTATTTGGATTTCCAGAAGGCATTAGACTAGGAGCCACATAAGAGGTATTGAACAAGATAATACTTCAGAGTATTGGGGATGAAGTACTAGAGTGGATTGAGGATTGATTATCACAAAGAAGACATACAGTTGGGATAAATGAGCTTTTTCAGGTTTGAAAGATGTAACTGGTGGAATGCCACAAGAATCAGTTCGAGAGTCTCATTAAGTTAACCATTACATTCATGACTTGATGGAGGGGGCAGAGTGTTTTGCGTACAAATTTCTAATGACACAAAAATATGTGGGAGAGATGTCGTGATGAGGACATAAAATATATGTCAGGGGATTATAGATAGATTGTGTGAGTGGGCAAAAACTTGGCAAGTGGAGTTTAATTTGGAAAGTGTCAGGTCATGAATTTTGGTTGAATGTTTATTACTTAATTGAAGATTATTTCTTAAATGGACAGAAATTCCAAAAGATTGCAGCACACAGAGATAATGGTGCCCTTGTGCACAAAAAACAAACATTTCGTCAAACAGATGCAGCAAATAATTAAGAAGGCAACAGAAATGTTGGTCTTTATTGCTATGGGATTGGAGATTAAAAGTAGTGGAGTCTAATTACATCTGTACAGGGTGCTGGTGAGGCAGCATCTCGAGTAAGAATTTGCATGGGTTTAATTCTTGGTTGCAAACATTGTTAACCAATGAATTTCTATGACCCACTGACATACTTTAAGTGAAGCAAAATGTGATAGTACTCATGCGTTTCACCCACAACAACAAGAATAAAGGAACAGAGTTTGCTGTAATGTACATTTTAGAAAAAAAAATCTATTTGAAATATTAGCATTTGATTCATAGGACTGTTAGGATCAAAGCTATATCCCAGATAATCTAGAGAGATGGGCTATCCTCCCTTAATTTTAATATCAACAATTAAAGGTTAAATTAATTACAACATAGGCACAGAAGTTAGGCATTTTTGCTCTTATTAAAGTAACTTTTTCTAGTGCAAAGTATAATTAAAGAAAAATAAGGTACCTGCATGTGTGCAACCAGGAAGAATTAATTAGAATTCAGTCAATTGACCTGCTCACTCACCCATCCACAATATAAGTGTGAATAGTTTAATATCGAAATATTCCATAGCAGAACTTTATAATTATCAAATGTTATGTAGTTAAAATGTGTGTCCATTGTGTGAATAATTTAACTCCTGCATATAAATAATTAGCATTCACCTGTTTAAATTGCTTTACCGTCAAAAAGTAATTACTACGCTTTTACAGTGGCTCACTGAGTTTCTCCAATGAGTAGCTGAACCATAGAGAAGAGGAAGGGACGCGGTTTGATTCCAAACTAAATTAACTACTTGCAATCAAGCAAACAGGAGAGTTTGAGAAGAGGAAAATTAAACAAAGATTTGTTGTTATTTAATTGCTACTTTGTTCATTGTTCACCTTTATTTAATTGCTACTTTGTTTTTATCCTATTCAGTTTCACTACCACTTCCTCTTTTATTGTTGGACTGGCAGCATCATCTTCTTTAGTGAAGGTGGATTTGGTGCCTCAGGTGAAGCATATCCACTTTAAAGACTTGGTTTGATATTGCTGATTTTTTTTTTATTCCATCCAAACTTACTTAAATTAGTCTCGCTCTGCTTATACATTTTTATTTATAATTCTAACTTGCCTTCTTGCATGACTATTGTAAACCTGGTGAGATTAAGTAATATATTTGCTGTGGTACTGTGCCACCCGATTTCTTTATCTACAAATGAACTTATTTTGTCCTGCCATGTTGAATTCAGCCATACAAAGCTGTGGCATTGTTTTGATTAAAATAAATACAATCACCAGCATCATGACTGCAATCCCATCTAATAGAACCTATCACTGCTCTTACCTTAAATCTTTTGATAAATTATATATTCACTCATATAAGGTCCTGAAGTAATTTCCTGTCTAGTCTGTGTAATGCTGATTGCAGAATTCCTTCGCCTACATACATGGATCACAACATATTGCTATTCCCTTTCTCCCCTCAACATGTCTGAACTCACTCAATGTTTTCTTTCGTCTTGTATTTGGGAGGAAGCACAACAGCCAGGATTGTATAGCATGAAGGTGGCCCTTACCATTAGGCATAAAGTCAGGGGTAATCTGCCTTGGCTACTTATGACAGTCCTGACTGCATCTTACACTCTTCACAAAATTTACTGACTACAGTATCTGCCTCTGTAAGGAATAAGGTTCCACCTCCAAGAACTGTCGGCCAATTGGATGGCTGACAGCTCTTTAGTCCCACTGGAAACAATGGCCCGTTTTGGGAGTGCAGCAGCCATTTTGGAGGGGATTGAGGAGCACAACTAAGTCCAATCAGTTCTGCAAGGACCAATGAGAATGAGCACAGTGAAGCTAAGGGGGATTGCTCATAAAAGTAGGAAGTTTCCAGCAGATGGTAACCCTTCTCAATGGGTGGGCATTCAATGGGTCAAATGTTGTCAGATGAAGAGAAACCCTAGCCACCCATGATACCTTTAGCCCTCCCAATAAGCCAGGATCCCACAAAGAGGCCACCAGGTTCGATGTGGTGATGCCCCAACCTCAACGACAGTAGAATATCAGTTGGCCACAAAGTCCTCATTTGACCTTGAGACCGGGCAGCCATCAGCAATTTTCTGCAAAACTGGTGAAATAACGATAGTGGTGTAAGGCAATTCAATTCTTTGCAGCCCACCAGATTTTAAACAGCTCCCACATTCCCCAGAACTCTGTAAAATCTTACGATCCAGTCCCAATAGCTTCTTACGCCATTGTGTGTGACATAAGAACTCTGCAGAGCCAAGCACCAACGGCACATAGATAGTCACAACCTCTGCAAGAAGCACAATGGAGAAAAGTAAGCTCCAGAAATATTTAACAAAACCACAGTTGAGTGTTTCACTAGCAAAAGATTTAAGGTAAGAGCAGTCATTCATTCTATTAGATGGGTCTATAGTCATAATGATGGTGAGTATATTAGTTTGGTATTAATCGAAATAATGCCACTGTTTTGTCTAGCTGGATTCAATGTGATTGAATGTACAGTGTTGATCTTTTCTATTTAAGCCTGCAGTTAGTTGCCAATTACTATTCATTTTCCAGTGTTTCACTGTTTTTGGTGACATATTCACATTTGTTTTACAAATCTACTTGGCATCTGTTACATAAAACACAATTTAGTGACTTTTGTTCTGCTGCTTTAAAGTCAAAAGAGGATCTTACAAGTTAAAAACCTAATAACTAAATTAAATACAATCAAAAATGTTCACTGGTCAATGGATAACCAGAGTACTAATTACCTAACTAGTTGGAAGTTTAAAATTGCTTACGAATACAGAAGCCAATAACTTTAATAAAGTGGAGTAGTTGACTCAAAAATAAGTTTAGGATAATTCAGAGTTGACAACAGGTTCTTTTCTGGACATAAATAGTATTTTTGAAACAAAAGTTGAAATGACACTTCTGCTCATTATTTTGTATTGTGTTGCATTAAGAATTGCTCACAAATTTTGTGACAAAAGCATTAGACTTTCCTCATTTTTTAACACATGGTAGAAATACTTGTTTGCAAGCATGATTTATGAGTCATTTACAAAATCATGAAAGTTCATTACAATTCCTAAAATTCAAATTGTATTAGTGCATTTGAAAAAGAGTACCCAATCACAAGATTCCTAAACAATGACTTTATTTTCCCACAGTTAACTAGCTATTCAGTGGGTATAAATGTCAAAGTTCATGAATCCATTAAAGTGGAGTATGCACATTTCATAGATAATGGCTAAATCAAAATTCAGCAACATCTGATTTAATGAGTAGCCACTGTGTGCCTGGTAACCTCTAGTCTGAAATGGCTAGTCTTCAAAATTTGGTTCCATAATGCAGGAGACCCTACAAAAAAGAAAACAAAACCCTCAGGAATCTATTTCCAATGGCTTCTGGAACTGCATATGTCAATCAGTAATTTAGAATGTCATGATGTGGAGATGCGAGAGTTGACTGGGGTGGACAAAGTTAAAAATCACACAACACCAGGTTATAGTCCAACAGGTTTATTTCAAAGTACAAGCTTTTGGAGCACTGCTTCTTCATCAGGTAACTAGTGGGACAGGATCACAGGACACAGAATTTATAGTAAAAGATCAAAGTGTCATACAACTGATGCAATATATTGAATAAACCTAAATTGCTGTTAAGTCTTTAATCATTGAGAATAGGGATGCAGGTTTCAATGTAAATCCCAGAACTTCTTTCAAGTCACGGTCGCGAGATAGCGACTATATTGTTGTGGGGAAAATCACCAGTCGCGGAGTCAGAGTTGGGGTTCAATGACAGAGTTTATTGTACAAGGAAATACTGGAGCTCCGGGGAGAGAAAGACACCAACAGCACAGTAGTCAGCTGCAAGTCTTCTCTCCACCCAAAGGGCATGTCAAGATACTTTTAAACATTTTGTGATATAATAGGTCAGTGATGAGGTTATTGTCTCTGTAACATGGTTTGTTTATTATAAATGTTGCAGAATAATTAATACTTTCAATGCTATCATCGTCAGTTCCAGCACAGCCTTTGCTAATTTCAGCGTGGTCATTGTTGGTTTCAGCACACTCATTGTCAGTTTCAATGTCTGCGTGGAAGTCCATTGCTATACTAATGGGTGCTAATCGCTCTTCCTGAGAAGGACAATTACTACAGCCCTGGCTATTATCACGCTATATTGTGTCCGTATCAGACTGTTAGCATTTCGATCAAAGATGTTGGCTGGACCCAGACACTTCGGTGGGCAGTATATGCTACTCATGTGTATTCTCTCCCCCACCCGCCTTAAACTAATCAACTAGGTTGTAAGTGCATTGTTTTGACATTCTGGTGGCCCGAGGCATTGTCTGTATTTGCTCTGCTGTCTCTCTCCATACTGTGGTCTGGTGGCCATCTTGTGTGTCAAGTGGTCAACTGATGCCTAGTGTCACCCTGTGCCGTGCCAGTTATTCAGTATAAATAAAAAGGTGACATGTCAGCTTAGGCAATCCATTAAAGGTGTGAGTTTAGAGTCTGTCTGTATCCCAACCTTGAGTCAGACTGGTTCTATTTCCAAAGTAGGAATTTATAAAACGCATGAGAGAGTACCCATGAGGATGTCCTCAACTGGGATTTCAGGTTCATGTCACACTACAGATGATACTACTACACTGTACACTCTAACACACACACTCACATGCACACATACACAGACCCTCTCTCATACAAACACGCTCACACAGACCCTCTCTCATACACATACTCTCTCTCTCACACACACACACTTCCACTCAAACTGACATACACACACTCTTACAGATATAAACACCCTCACACATGCACATACACTCTATCAAGCACACACACATGCACACACACACATTCTCATATCTACACACACACACACTCTCATACCTACACACACACACACAATCTCTCTCTCTCTCCCCCTCCCTTTCTCTCTCTCTCTCACACACACACACATATATATGTCAATGGGGTGAATTTGCTTTTGCAGATTTGTATTTTCAGATACATTCTACTTGTTCAAAGAGCACACAGTCTGTAGGCAGTCAGTCCATGTGACATTTTATAAATTCCTACTTTGGAATTAGAACCAGTCTGACTCAATGTTGGGATACAGACAGGCTGTAACCACACATCGTTAATGCATTGTCTGAGCTGAGATGTCACCTTTATATTTATACTGATAAAACCTTAAGCTACCTCAGAACTGTGACTTGAAAGAATTTCTGGGATTTACTTTTTAATCAATCAAAACCTGTATCCCCATTCTAAGTGATTAAAGACTTAACAGCAATCTAGGTTTGTTCAATACATCACATCAGTTGTTTGACACTTTGATTTTTTACTATAAATTCTGTGTCCTATGATCCTGCCCTACTAGCTACCTGATAAAGGAGCAGTGCTCCGAAAGCTTGTACTTTCAAATAAACCTGTTGGACTTTAACCTGCTATTGTGTAATTTTTATTTTAGGACGAACCATGTCATGGACATTCTCTCTGTGCAGCAACACATTGTAATACCAAATCAGTGTTGATCCATGATTTGACTGTGTATGACCTTCTGCCATTATAAGGTCAGAGATGGATATTTACTGATAAGTCAGGACCATTTGCATCTCCTCAGATGCATAGATAATCTATGTTCATATGCAGCAAAATCTGGATAAGATCCTATCTAGGGCTGACATATGGAGAGAATCATTTGAGCCACACAAGTGAAAAGCAATGACCATCTCTAACAGAGAGAATTGAATTATTATCCCTTGACATTCAACAGAAATGCCATTGCTGAATTCAATCACTTTAAATCCTGGTCTCTGAACTAAATTGGAACAACCATACAAATAGTGTGGCTACAAGAATCACATCTGTTGCTATTCCTTTATGGTTACTTGGTCAGAATTCTGGAATCCCTTTCCCAACAGAATTGTGGGTGCTCCTTCATCAAAAAGGCTGCAAAGGTTCATGAACACAGTCCATCCCCACCTTCTCCAGAGCCATTAGGATGGTAAATAAATGGTAGTCTAGCCATTAAGACCCAAATCCCATGAATATATTTTAAAAATTCAATGTGTATAAGGTCAGAGCACATCATAAATACTTGTCAAGTGATAAGATAAGAAGAGAATGGGTAAGAGGGAAGGAAGGGGGAGAAAGATCTGGTGAAGAATTGGTACACAAGATGTTGGAGCTTGCAATCATTGACAAGTGAAAAGAAATGAAAATCTTTTGTTAATGCACAGAAAGACTCAAAGGTTGAAATGGAATAGCAAAGAAGCACTTCTTTGAGATAGGATAGGAGAGGTTGACAGTGTTCATTTGGCAGGACGTTGCATTGCCTATGAATGTCAGTATGCAACAAGACTCGAGGTTTGAGGAGGATTGAATATATACATGCAATCTATACTCATGAATAGCTAGTTTGAAAAACTGCAAAAAAGAGAAGACAGGGCAATTTAGACCCTTTGAATACACATTCTAGTTTATGTGGGGTTACCTGCTGGAATTAATAGATGCTCCGAAAGACAGACCTTTAACCATGGTGTAACTGAAATTGACACTTTCAAATCTGAAATTAATATGGAGAAGATCTGTTCTGTGATTGACCTTATTGACTTGGAACACTTCGACAGTTGTCCAATCATGCCATTGGGCATATATGGTCCATGTCTGCTGAGAGTTCTCTGGCTAGGTATAGGCACATCTTCCTTGGCCTGTACTGCTGCAGGCTTTGGGATCACAGACTAGGAGAGGTGGAAGCATATGGGCTCAGGATCGTAACCTCTCTGGAGGGCGCAAGAAGCCACCGCAATGATTGAGATAATGATGCTGAATGCTAGCCAACCATTCCAGAAATGGATCCAATATGCTCTGAGCCATTGGTGAGGACTAGTGAATCAGATCTTTTGCACAGGAAGTCGACGATAGTGTTATATCACAAGAATATCACAATTGATGAGTACGCAGATAATGCTGACCATCTCCTTAAAGAGTCCTTGTCTGCTTCAACTGTGGTTGTCAGTCATGACCAGGTCTCTTTGTTTCTGCCTGCCGAATCTCTTATTCTATCATGCTCCCCACCTCTCTTCTCTGACCTCCTGATGTCCTGTGTTTTGTCCTTGTACAATAGTGTTCCTCATGTCCAATGCTTCAGCTCAGAGGATATAACATCTGTCCTCAGCTGCGCATATCCTGATTCTCAAATGCAGTCCACACTTCTCAGATTCCCACACAGTACCATCAGTGACAGTCATCTGAGCTGGCAACTTTCTTAACTGTGACTCTTCCCATAACCTATGATGGGTCACTATACCCTTTACTTCAAAGGGATAGCCCTTTAATTTTCACACTTGATTTTTGAAACCTTTCTGTCACAAATGGCTTGTTCAGGCATGCTGTTTACTTGACTTCACTTGTCTGAGGCTCAAAAATGTTGATCATGCCCAGAAAAATGCGAAGTATTATCAAGTAGATGCAAACAAGACTTTAACTGTCTGAACAGACCTGGTTAGGAATGGGGGTGAGTTCAGAGCCTGTGTTCTTCCCACGCTTTCCATGGGAAAGTTTATGAATGGAGGTAAGATATCCAGAATATGAGGTCAGTGCCATGTTTCTCAGTTGCCCACTTCCATTCCAGCTGATTGAGGCTCTGAAACCGTGGTCCCTACTTCATTAATTTGACTCTAACTGACCAAGATGACTTGGTCTTTCAGGTTTCTCAAGCTTCACAGTCTGGCAGCTCAAGAGAGACAAAAGCAGTATTCAGCAGGAGACAGATACTTTCTGTCACTGTCTTTGGAACAGGAAGAATAGGAGTGCTTTTCTTCACCTCCAGGCTTCCTTCCTTCAGCTAGGTTCAGACTCACACGCACCAATACAGGGACCCCTCAGATCTCACACACACAGACACACTTCCAGTGAATGCTACAACTCCAAGACTGTAAGTTGCTTCAGAGTACTGCTGACTAAGCTAAACCTGTTAACTGACTCCAAAGCAGGGATCCTAACAAAGATAATTGACACATGTGTGGGATTAAAACCCTGACTTCATGGTTGTATGTCCCATTGTCCCATGGTATATTTTGATCATCGTAGCCAGAACACTAATGTGACAGACTAGATCAAGTGCCCATTGGGAAAGGTCATGTCATCTAGCATAGCGAGAAAATCTGTTCTTTCACATTAGTGCACAAATGGTGAAGATAAAGATTGATTTGGTTGCTTCGTTTGTTTTTGGAAATTGTTCAAGTTTCTCAAATCAATAAGATCATGCATTTTTAAAAAAAAAGCTGTAAAAGATTTTCATAGAAAACATCTATTGTTTGGGATAATAAAATGCTGCCAACTTCTAATGCAAGTGAAGTCCTGTTTTTAAAGGTGCTCTATATATTAAAAACCCACATACTTGTTTTCAAACAACAGTATCAGCATATTTGAAAGCAACACATAAATAAACAAATCTCTTTGTTTCCACTTAACAATCAGTTCCAAATAAATTATTTTAAGGCAAGAATTCTTGAGTACTAAAGACGCGTTATAGGATAATATTTTGTAATCTTCAAAGGTGGGAAACTATACTCAGAATTACAGATTTTGATTTATTTCTTGAGTGTTCATATGTTCCTGCATATGCATTTTATTTAAAACCCTTTATAATCCGGGACAAAAGATGCATGCAACATTATTTCATCCAGTCTTTAGAACCAGCTGGCACCCTTGAGAGTGATCTGAAAACAAATAGGTTCACCATATTGTATGGTCAGCACTTTTGTGGGTATTATAGTAAGCTGCTTTTCACAAAGGAAAGCATAAAAAATCCAAATGCAACAAGTCATATCATGAGGCTGTTGATTTTTATTTTGTTTGAGAGTTCATGCGCCCATCCAGAAATCACCATTTGAAGATTTATTCAAGGTTTCTGGGAGACCTAGTTTGTTTGTCAGTTTGGTAACTGGTTGTACCTTGGCTATACTTTTTTGCCTGATCTCCATAGCTGCCTGTCCCTTCTATTACATCCGAAGAAGAATACCGCTAACATGAAGAATTTTTCCTTTGTAGCCATTTTTCATTACCTTATTGTGCTCTTTTTGGTAGGAAGTACTATGTGCATTAATCATCTCAAGATCAATGATTCAATTTGACCAGTATTTTGATACAATAAAGTCAAAGAGTCATACAGCACACAAACAGACCCTTCTGTCCAACTCATCCACACTGACCATACATCCCAGTCTGACCTAGTCCCATTTAGTCCATATACCTCTAAACCCTTCCTATTCATATACCCATCCAGATGTTTTTTAAAAATATTATAATTGTACCAGCCTGTACCACTTACTCTGGCACTTCATTCCATACACACACCACCCTCTGTGTGAAAAGGTTGCCCCTGAGATCCCTTTTAATACTTTCCCCTCTCATCTTAAGCATTTGTCCTCTAGTTTTGGACTCCCCTACCCTGGGGAGAAGACTAGGGGCAAATTAGGTCTGAATCAAGTCTTTGGTCACTGTCAATGTAAAACCATACAGTTAATAATGTCATTTTGTATCAATACCTATAAGGAGGTGCTGCCACAGTGCTGCTATATAGGAAAGCCCAACACTTTGAGCAATGATGCATTTCCATATCAACATAGAGTATGATTCACCTAGCTTTGGGCAGGGAGCTTGCCAGGCAGGGAGAATGATCAGCAACTCATGTTGTGTTTAATTGTCAGCCCTGGGAACATTGTGGGGAGGCTGAGCCATGTTCAAAGGCACTCAGTGCCTGATCAAGGAATCAAGTATCAGGAAGGGGGATGTAGTGATGAGTCCACCCTTGCCCTAAGAATGACCTGCGCCCCTCTAACTTATGCACCATCACTTACCCTCCTCGATTTAAGGCTTTGAATGGGTGCCATACCTGGAGTAACACTGCCTTCCAAATGGCACCACAAATAGAAGAGTCTCTTGCCTCTTATTCTCCAGCAATTCTAGAATGATGGGGTCTTCTGCCCATGGGCACCATGATCCCTGGGAAAGACCTGCCACAGGTCTGTCACATGTCTGAGTGGTATGAGACACGGTCAGCCATCTTAAACAGTGATGATTTGGGAATCATGGTGACTCTCCAGCCAGCAAGAAAACTCCCCCAAAATTCCAACTCATATCAAAGAAGCGTTGACAAATTGTTACAACCCATTTGTAGGAGGATGAGTTACTCACTGCAAAACAGGGAATGCAGAGATAGTATGCAAACATCATCCAGGATGAAATGCCCCGGAAGGTTGGATTTTCCTTCAGGGATGGCAGGATTTCTTAGGAGCTGAGACAAGTAACCCATGTAATTAAAGCAATGACTCTTGGTGTGGGTGTCGGCAAGATGCAAGGTCTGCCTCCACATATGGCAAGGTAGAGCTACTTAGTTAAAAATATTCAACAAAACAAACGAATACCTCTCTCCACATCCATATGCCCATGCCCTCAATGCCACTCTAATCCCATCTACTCACCTCACTTGGCACTTCGTATGCCTTCTTTCGGTCTATGCCCCTTTCCCCTCAGCATATAACTCCTCAGATCTCTATTCAACCCTATTCCCCTCCACCCAGTGATTTTGTGCCTTCTAAGCCACCTATGTCCTTCCATGTAATTCATGTTCACTCGGACCCCCATACCAACATATAGTCCCAACCATCTCACTTGGCCTTCATGATTAATGCCAACTTAACTTAAACATCTGCCAGTCTACAACTCTACACACTACCTTACATCTCCTTGCCAAATAAGCAAATCTCAGGAGGCATTTGTAGGGTCTTTTTGATTATGTGAGTGTTATTTGGCCTTGGTAGTCACAACTAAATTCACTTACTTATGATCAAAGCTGCAGGCTTACCTTTGTAAGCCACAATGAAGAATGGTGAAAATGCAATTGACACAGGTTTCAGATTATGAATGATAAGAGTGTGTTCTATGTACACAGAAAATCTCAATATGCTCACAACTGATGCTAAATACTCTAAGATATCTAACAATGAAACAGATTACTGTCCATTCATCTTCATTGGACTATGCTGCTCCCTAGGTTCCTTTTCTTCTGTTTGTTAATCTATGCCTATGCCCTCTGGTCTTAGGCACCATCTGATATGGGGAATAGATTTTGACAATCTACTGTGTGCCTCTCATCATTTTGTATACCTGAATAAGCTCTGTCAAACTTGCAGGAGGGGAAAGAAAGACAGCCTACACAGTGTCTTCTCATAACTGAAAGTTTCATCCTGGGTAAATTCCTGGTGAATCTCCTGTTGTACCCTTCCAGCGCATTACAGCCTTGCTTCCAATAGTATGGCGACCAGACCTGCAGTTCTTCTTCCATCTGTGGGCTAACCAATGTTTTATAAAGTTTTAATGAGACTTTCTTGCTCATATATTCTATGGCCTGGCTAATGAAGGGAAGCATTCTTTCTTCACCACTCTGACCACCGATGCTGACACCTTCAGGGATCTATTGACTTGTTCACCAAGGTCCCTTTGTTCCTAGTACTCCCTAAGAAAATACCATACATTGTGCATAGTAAATCTCTTATTGGATCCTCCAAATGCATCACCTCACATTCCATCTGCCATTACTCTACCCAATTTACCAGCTGTTCAATATCAGCCTGAAACCATTCTCCTCAATATCAACAGCTCCCCAATTTTCACCTATGTAACAAGCATCAAGGGTCCCAGACTAAGCTATAGTACACCACTGGTCACAGGCTTCCAATTATGTAAACCACCCTTCACCAACACCTTTGCCTCCTAATTGTAAACAAATGTCATAAGATCAGCTCTCATTCTCCTAAATTCTAAACAGTATTGATCCAACCTGCTCAATGTTTCCTTACAGTATAATGTTGCCATTCCAGGAATTGATCTGGTGAACCTTTGTTGCATCTATTTTTGGGCAAGTATATCTGTCTTAAGTAAACGGAACAATAGTCCAGGTGTGTCTGAGCAAGGTTCTATATGATTGCAGCATGACCACTTTCCTCCTGTACTCAAATCCTTTTTGCCACTAAGGCCAAAATACTATTTGCTTTTCCAATTGCTTGTTACACTAGCATGTTAGCTTTCAGTGACTTTTGAATGAGGACATTCAACACTCCCAACTTCTTAACACAAGAAATATTCTGCAATATTTTTTAGTTTTCAATGTAAATAACTACACCTTCTTTCTACATTATATCCAATTTGCCATATTCTTGCCCGTTCATTTAACCTGTCCACATCCCTTCAAATCTCTTTGTAATTTTCTCACAACTCACATTCCCACATAGTCATGTGTCATCAGTAAATTTAGAAATGTTACACTTGATCATCATTTCTGAGGCCTGAGGTGACCATTAGTATGCACCCTAACTTAACATCCATCTCTTCCAAATGTATTTCATCAAAGCTGAGAAATCTGTCATCTTTTGGTCCCATTCATTTCTCAATATTACGTTTAAAAAAACAACTTTTTTTGCAATTCATCATTGTCACTGGTCCCTTGGTTATCCAGCATTACTAGACGATTATTTGCATCTTCCTCCGTGAAGCCAAAATCAAAGTATTCATTTAGATTTATTGCCATTTTCTTATTCACCCAGTTCCATTACAAATTCTCTAGTCTCTTTCTTACATTTGTCTTTGCTAATCTGTTATTTCTAATATATGTATAAAACTTTTTATAAAGTAGTTCCTTGAACATTATATTTTTCATAAGTTTACTTCCAAATTTTATTTTTTCTTTACCAGTTTTTTTCTTCTCCCTTAGTTGTATTCTGAATGTTTCCACTCCTCAGGCTTACTTTTATTTTAGTAACTCTACCTTTAATCTAATACAATCTTTAACTTCTCTTCTTAGACTTTAATTCTGTTCTTATATTATGCCTTAAAAGGAATTTAAGTTTTTGTAAATCAGGCATTAATTCTTTAATTATTATTATTATTATTTATTATTATTATTATTATAAGTATAAATTTCTCCAATTGCCTGATCACTCTCTACATTTTAATGTATTTTCCCAGGTTGCACTGATCAACTTACCCCATTCTTTTATAGTTTCCTTTGTTTAAATGTCAGACTCTAGTTTCAGATTAATCTGCAGATACACAGTTTTGAAATTTAACTCCAAGTTTTATATAACATGGTTATTCTTTTGAAAACTATCATTTAAAACAAGGTCTTTTCTCACCATATTTAAGCCAATCTGCTTGGTGTAATTTAACATACTGTTCTGGAAAAACATCTCACAATTGGGTGGCATGATGGCTCGGTGGTTAGCACTGCTACCTCACAGCGCCAGGGACCTGGGTTTGATCCTAGCCTCAGGTGACTGTCTGTGTGGAGCTTGCATATTCTCCCCATACCTGCGTGGGTTTTCTCCCATAGACCAGGTGAATTGACCATGCTAAATTGCCCAGAGTATTCGGTGCATTAGTCAGAGGGAAATCGGTCTGGGTGGGTTACTGTTCGGAAGATTGGTGTGAACTTGTTGGGTCAAAGGGCCTGTTTCCACACTGTAGGGAATCTAATCTAAAATTGTTGTCCATGCATATTTATATTAGTGTTCTCTGTGAAAACTGTAAGATATGGAATTGTTTAGATATTTTCTGGATTGAATCATATTTGTAATCAACTGGTTTCTTAGAAATGAATTCAACACTTTAATGTGTGCTGTGGTTGATGTGCTATTTACAGAAAGTCAAACAATTTTGGAGAAAAGCCAAGAAAAGCTTCTCTTTGTATTGGAAGCTCGAAGAACTTAGACCTTGATATCAGATACATTTCCAGTACTACTAGGCACTGAAGTTGATGATGATACTGTTAGGTTAGTAATGATAATTTCTATCTACTATATTGCAGAGCATTAGCTCTTCACTTGTTGAACCAGGAAAACAAATAGTAAATAACATTGGTCAGAACGTATAATAGCAAACAGGAAAATAGTGCCGGCATTTTTACAGCTCGTAATATCTGTCCTTTTCAACAGCTTTTCTTGTTCTTTGAAATTACTTCCTGTACAACCCTATCAATATTAATCACATGTTAAAATGATATGCATATGACTTAATAACATTTAATGAGAATTTTTAATTAATTCCTGACCAAGTTTAAAAGTATGAATACTGCAGTCTGGCTATGAAATTAATTACTAAACATGGACATATTTTCAAAGTTACATGTTCTACTAAAATGAATTTTAATTATCTTTTTTTTAAAAAATACACATCATTTGGTTGCCCTCAAAAATGTTTCAGCTGAAATTTCAATATTCCGAACTGTATACAATTTATTAATGTTCAGGCTTTGCATCAATGCATTCTTTGTTCTGTTTTGAATCTGTCTTGAAGTTATTGTTTCAATTATCCTTCTGCTGATTTAGGAAAAGGTGAAACATATTTCTTGGCAAAGGATGTATTTTTGATATTAATGGATACTTTAATGTAATATTCAGGTGGATAACTTTCTGAGAGTGATTTTGAAATGCTTTTAAAATTGTGCAATTTACAATTTGATGACTGAGATCAACAATGTAAATGACAATATATTTCATTAAATTACATTCAAGTTTTTTGTTTCAACAATAATGAACCATCAGTATAAGAAGACAAGCAAAAAGCAGTTTTATTTTTAGGACAGTGTTATTTTATGGCATGTAAGATTTTAAGAGAAACAAAAGAATGTGTATATATTTACTTAAAACAAATATAAGAAATTACTGTACTTGGATTGGGGAATAGATAGCAAGAAGTAGTGATAGTAGACTTGCACAGGTATCAATTTTTAAAATTTTTGAACAGGTTAGATTCTTATAATGGACAAAATAAAATCTCAAATGATTTTCCAGGGAAATTATGTGAGCTAAACTAAAGAGAGTAAATTTGGAAAATTATTAGATACAAAATTAATTTATTCTAGTTTGTGAAATAGAAATAGCTGAGATCGCTGGTGTTGCCCTGCTAAATGGTTGTGATGGTTTGTTGAGAACCAACAAAATATAAAAGAGGCATGTTTCTCCTATTTTGAAAAAAAGGACTAAAATCACAGCTGGGGAACTATTGACTTGTGAGTTTAATCTCAGCAGGATGAAAATTAATAGACAGCATTATCAGTGGTCAGCTGGAGCTTTCAGGTTAATGAGGTTAAACTCAACATGGCTTCAGAAATCTAGGTCATATTTAACAAACCAGATCTATATTTTTGAGAAATATTTTGGACAAGAGATTCTGTGGATGTTATTTGTTTGAATTAAAAAATAATAAAAATGTGTCACATGAAAACCTGTCTTATAATTTAATTCTATGTGTAGAGAGTAATTTCATGAAGTTGACCTCAAATAAGCTCTGCGCAGCCAAAAAGATGTGTTCACATCTAGAGTAAGACACAGCCAACATGAATATATGGTTTGGGGAATTTAGAGGCTGCATGGGAATAGAACTGCTCAATCATTCTTTTCTAAATGAGGGCTGTAGATAGGGCTTTAAAAGAAATAGTGGGGGGGGGGGGGTGGGGGGGGGGGGGGGGGGGGGGCGATGAGTACAGTAACATGGAAAATTATGGAAAAGTTAAAGGTGGGGAGGGCTCGGCATAGGTTATTAATGCTTCCAGAACTAGTAATACGGCAAAGAGTATGGAAAAGCTCAGGAATCTAATTTAAGGCACATCGGATAAGAGGACAACTAATGAGAAGGGAGGGGGGCAATCAAAACAGGACTGAAGGTATGACATTTAAAAGCACACAGTCTATGAAATGAGGTAAGTGAGTTTGTAGTGCAGATTAAAATTGGTGGATATGATCACAGAAGCCCTACAGAGTGGCAACAGACTATTTGGCCTGTTATGAAGGTATAGAAGTGTACTGTACAGAGAGTTGAAGTCCAGAGAGCTGGAAAATCTACAATGTAACATTGGATCCAGCAGCTAGAATACCTGGGTTGCTATGAGACAAAACAAATTCAAATTTGGCCAATCAGTTTAAATAATGCCCCAAGACACTAAACTCCAATCAAGTTTTAATTTGGTATTTTGCCAATATTAACACCAATGAAATAATCCGATGCTTTAGGTATAAAATTAGGCATTTTAGAACAGTTAGTCAGAGTGGCGAGGAAAACTGCCAAGCCATCAACATATGCAGACTGTCTGGAGAATAGCTCTCTTAATGATACCTTTACTGATCAATGACCTGTTAAACAGAAATCCCTAAGAAGAAGAAAAGAAGACAAAGGAAGATACAAAGAGAAGATTTGACGACTGGCTGGTTTTGAAATTTGAATTTTTTTGGGAAATCTTAGTTGGGGGTTTTATTTGACCAATATTGTAGAAGGGAAAGTAAAAGATAGGTTAGAGAAAGGAGTTGTAAATAGTTGTTAGTTAATTATTCTGTTAGACTTTAAAAAATAAAGTTGTTAATTTTTACTTTAAATAATGACTTCTGGGATAATTCTTGGTCTCTCGAATTTTAACAGGTTACAGCACGGGTTAAATTGGCAGAGGAGGTGAGGTTGCCTTGTTGGTAAGAAATGAAATTAAATTGATAGCAAGAAGTAGTATAGAGTCAGAAAGTATAGAATCTGTGTGGGTAGAGTTAGGAACCACAAAGGAAAAATGATCCTGTTGGGAGTTGTGGAAAGTCCTCCTAGCAATAGATGGGATTTGGGCAGAAAATAAATCTGGAAGTGGAAAAGACATGGAAGAAAGATGGTCTTATAATAATTATGGGGACTTCAATTTGAAGGTTGCCTGGGAAAATCAGGTTGGTAGTGAATCGCAAGAAAAGGAATTAGTGGAATGTCTACCGAATGGTTTTCTCAAGCAACTTGTGGTAGAACTGACTAAAGTACAGACAATTCTGGATTTGGTGATGTATATTGAGACAGACTTGATTAGGGAGCTTAATGAAGGAGCCCCAAGGGGCCAGTGACCATAATATTATAGAATTCACCCGGCAGTTTTGAGGGAGAAGTTGCAATCAGATTTAACAGGAACTACAAAGACATGAGGGAAGAGCTGGCCAAAGTTGATTAGAAGGGGAGCTGAGCAGAGAAGAGAGTGTAGCAAGAATGGCAGGAGTTACTGGAGTACCTCGGAAGGCAGGGCAGCAAATCACTCCATGGAATAAGCAACATACTAAGGGAAGGACAATGCAGCCATGGCTGCCAAGGCAAGTCAGGGACAGCAGAAAAGCAAAAGAGAGAGCATACAATGAGGTCAATATCAGTAAAAAGCCAGATGTTTGGAAAGCATTTAAAAGTCAGCATGAGGCAATAAAAAAAAGCAGCAAGAAGGAAAGGATAACATATGAGATCAAGTTGTCTTGTAATATAAAAGAAGATTGCAAGAGTTTTTTTTAGAGAGATAAAAAGGTAAGAGAGAAGCAAGAGTGGACACTGGACCACTGGAGAAGGGGTAATGGGGAACAAAGAAATGACAGAGGAACTGAACAAATACTTTGCAACAGTCTCCACAGTGGAAGACACCAGCAACATCCCAGACTTTCAAGAGAGTCAGGCAACAGAGATGAGTGCAGTGGATAAGGAGGCAGCGCTGAGAAGCTGAAAGGCCTGAAGCCGGCTATATCACCAGAGAGCCTACACCTCAGGGTTTTGAAGGAAACAGCTGGGAAATTATGAAGGCATTGGTGGTTAACTTTCAGGGATCACTGAGTTAGGCAGGGATGCAGAAGACTGGAAAATGGTTAAATAACACCTCTGTTTAAAGAGGGAGGGAGGCAGAAGCCAAGAAACACTAGGCTGGTGAGCCTGATCCCAGTCATTGATCAGATTTAGAGTCCATTATTAAGGATGAGATTGCAATGCGTAGTACAATAAGATGGAGTCAGCAGGGCTATGTTGAGAGGAGATCATGCCTGAAAAACCTGTTGGAATTCTTTGAGGAGGTCACAGGTAAGTTAGATAAAGGAGAGCTAGTGGATGTGATCTATCTGGATTTCCAGCAGGTTTTTGATAAGGAGGCTGCTAAATAACAGAAGAACCCTTGGTGTTTGGGAGAAGCTACTGGCATGGACAGAGGATTGGCTGATTAGCAGAAGATGGAGAGTGGGCATAAAGAGATCATTTTCAATTGTCAGTTGGTGACTAGGTGAGTTCTGCAGGGTTCAGTGTTGGGACCACAACTATTCACATTATACATCAATGATCTGAACAAAGAAACTGAGAGTATTGTTGCTGGTTTGCTGCTAACACAAAGATAGGTGGAGGGACAAGTAGTGTTTAGGAAGCAGGGGGCTGCAAAATGAATTGGATGGGCTAGGAGAATGGGCAAAGAAGTCACAGTTGCAATGAATGTGGATAAATGTGGGCAAGTGTGAGATTCTGCACTTTGATAGGAGGATAGTGGGCAAGTTCTTGGAAGGAATCCTGAGGGACAGCATGTACATGTATTTTGAAAGAAAAGAAATGAGTAGGGATAGTCAGCATGGCATTGTGCGTCCGAAATCATGTCTCACAAACATGATTGAAATTTTTGAACAAGTAACAAAGAGGATTGATGAGAGCAGAGCAATAGATGTTCGACAAATTTGCTCATGGGAGATTAGTTAGCAAGATTAGATCTCATGGAAAACAGGGAGAACTAGCCATATGGATACAGAACTGGCTCAAAAGTAGAAGGTGGTGGTACAGGATTGCTCTTCAGACAAGAGGCCTGTGACGAGGGATGTGCCACAAGGAATTGGTGCTGAATCCACTATTTTTCATCACTTATATAAGTGATTTGTATGTGAACATGTGAATATAGTTAGTAAGTTTGCAGATGACACCAAAATTGGAGATGTAGTGGGCAGTGAAGAAGGTTACCTCAGATTACAATGGGATCTTGATCAGATGAGTCAATTGGCTGACGAGTTGTAGATGGAGTTTGATTTAGGTAAATGTGAGCTGCTGCATTTTGCAAAAGCAAATCAGAGCAATACTTATACACTTAATAGCAAGGTCCTGGGGAGTGTTGCTGAACAAAGAGACCTTGGAGTGCAGGTTCGTAGTTCCTTGAAAGTAGTCTTGCGTGTAGATAGGATAATGAAGAATGCTTTTGGTATGCTCTCCTTTATTGGTCAGAGCATTGAATCTAGCAGTTGGGAGGTCATGTTGCAGTTGTACAGGGTATTGGTTAGGCCACTTTTGGAATATTGCATGTAATTCTGATCTCCTCCCTATGGGAAGGATTTTGTGAAATTTGAAAGGGTTCAGAAAAGATTTACGAGGATGTTGCCAGGGTTGGAGGGTTTGAGCTATAGGGAGAGGCTGAATAGGCTGGAGCTGTTTTCCCTGGAGCGTCAGGGGCTGAGGGGTGACAGTTATAGAGGTTTATAAAATCATGAGGGGCATGGATAGGATAAATAGACAAGGTACTTTCCCTGGGGTGGGAGAGTCCAGAACTAGAGGCATAGGTTGAGGGTAAGAAGGGAAAAAATATAAAAACGGGCAACTTTTTCACTCAGAGGGTGGTGTGTGTGTGAAATGAGCTGCCAGAAGAAGTGGTGGAGGCTGATACAATTACAGCATTTAAAAGGCATCTGGATGGGTATATAAACAGGAAGAGGTTAGAGAGATATGGGTAAGTGTTGGCAAATAAGACTTGATTATGTTAAGATATATGTTCGGCATGGATGAGTTGGACCGAAGGATCTGTTTCCTGCTATATATCTTTGTGACTCTATAACTAAAGGTGTAAACTATTTTCTAAACGGGGAAAAACTTTAGAACTCTGAAGCACAACGAGACTTGGGAATCTTATTTCAAGATTCTTTTAAGATTAACATACAGGTTCAGTTAACAATAGGAAGGTAAATGCAATGTTCGCATTAATTTCAAGAGAACGAGAATGCAAGAGCAGGGATATATTGCTGAAGCTATATCAGGTTCTGGTAGGACCACAATTGGAATATTGTGAACATTTTTGGGTCCCATTTCTTGGGAAAGATTTGCTGATATTGGAGGGGGTCCAGTGGAGGTTTACAAGAATGATCCTTCGGATGAAGGGCTTGTCATATGAGGAGTGGTTGAGGACTCTGGATCTGAACTCAATGGAATTTAGAAGGATGAGGGGAGAGTCTCATTGAAACTTACAGAATACTGAGAGGCCTGGATAGTGTGGACATGGACAAGATGTTTACATTAGTAGGAGAGACGAGGATCCAAGGACACAGCTTCAGAGTGAAGACACAACCCTTTCGTACTGAGATGAGGATTAATTTCTTCAGCCAGAGAGTGGTGAATCTGTCGAACACATTGCTGCAGAAGGCTATGGATGCCAAGTCGTTGAGTGTAATAAAACATTGATTGGTTCTTGATTAATATGGGCAGAAGGAAGGAGAATGGGTTTGAGAATCCCATTAGCCATGATTGATTGATGGATCAAATTCAATGGGCTAAATTGTCTAATTCTCCTCTTGTATCATATGGTCTTAAGATCTCAAATTAGCTAATGGTTTGGAAGCAAAATGTGCTTTTAAATACGGATCTTTCCCAGTTGAATTTGGTCACTTTTGGGATGCTGCAGGATCCTATATTTCTTCCTATTATTAAATTATTGAGAGCAGATCTTATGGATAACATCATCTTGTGAGTTAAAACTTTGTACCATGGAATGTTTGCAGTATAGTATATCTCCTTGTATTTTTTACACCAGAATGAATCACTTCTTCCTTTGGAATTAAATTTCATCTGCCATTTCCCTGCCCATTCTAGTAAATTCTTTATTCCTCTCAAATTATATATTAACCTCTTCACAATTCATTGTACAATTCCTAACATCATCCTCTGGAGAACTCCACCATAAAACCTTGTAGATAGTTCACATTTTGTCAAATGTTCTTCCTACAAGTTTTGGCAAACTTTAAACATTTCTGGTTGATCCCTGGTGAGATATTCTCTCTGAGTTTTGTTCAGGTGTATTACACTGCTTTCAGATATTCTTTCAGGTGTTTACTGCATCATCACACAACACCTTTTCATCAACACTCAGGCTCTTGGTTCCTCCCACAGTTCATCCATGCACTTGGTGAACACGGTATTCCATTGTTGCTCCTCCTGCACTGCTGCCTATGTACGTTGAAGATGGTCTGGTGCTGCGCATATACCAAAATGAAGGCTCTAAAGACTCCTCTTTGCACTCTACCCTCTCTAGCAATAGAGTCCTTTGTTTTGCAGGCAGGATTTGCAGATTCAAGTGTTGAGAGAAATGCTTGAAGAAAGTTGTTCCAATCTAATCCTGCACTTTTCATGTCCTGGTAGAAATGGTCATGCCTTGAATGAGGAGACTGTCAGGTGTTATAAAACACACAGGACACAAAAATAGCATGCATCAAGAGGAATGATTTCCCCTGCATTCTTCTGCAGTGGCTTCAATGTCATCATTTTACAATGAGGCTTTCCTTACCTGCAAAAAGGCCACACAAAAATAGCAAGGGTCAGGCAAACAGGGGAAAATTGTTTCTCCAGTAAAATGTTTAATATTTCGTAATCTGATGCTGGTTGCCATTGGTCAATAAAACTTTAGCCACTAATGTCTGCTTCCTCCTTTTTATGCCAGAGAACAGTTCAAATTGTCCTATCCAATATTTATTCCTAAACCAACAAATCTAATTATTTATCTCTATCATTTATGTGACCTTACTTTTAGAATGTGAATGCTACATTTACCTACAAACAAATAGCCACACTTCAAAAGTAGTTCATTGGCTATTTTAGGACATTGAGAACATGGAAGGCGCAACACATTAATGCAATGTTTTTTCTTCTGGACAATTAAATAACATGTCAAACATTGTCGGGTTACTTGTTAATGCTGTGTCCAAAGCCCAGAAGCAGTAAGTCTCATCTTTTCAATAACCACTGACACTATTTTGTTGTTGAGGTTCACATACCACAACATGGCTATGGCTGACATTAATGAATTTGTCGGTGAACACTGGAGAATTATAAATGATTCAGAGAGTCCATAGCAGAATAATGTCTGTACTTAAATAGAACATCAGATAAAATGAGAACGCTGCCTGCAGCAAGGGCATGTATTTGAAGTACAGCAAACATGGTTGTTCTCAAGTTTACCACCAATTACTTGCTTGCTGCTGCCTCTGGACAAATGACAAGAGCAAACAAGGCCACAGATGGAACATCGCAATGTATTCCTAGAACAGAAACAGTACGATCTAAAACTGTAACACATCGAGATAGGCAGCAAGCTGAATGTCAACTAATTCCGTAGCAGAGTTTACAAGAAACCTCCATCCTTATTCCCTTTAGGAGATACAGAATACTTTAAACTCCCATCCTAACAGTTCACAGACAGATGAAAAGGCACTGGTACTGTATATTACAATTCCACTTAATGTTTCATCTTGAAAAATAATTATTGCAAAGTTTTCAGACATTTACTTTTGAAGCTAATGTTTGAAATTTTAGTCTCTCAAAGATTGCTCTGATGAACATATGCTTCTTCTAACTACAAACATTGGCTACAAATGTTTTGTTATTACAATATCTTCCTCAATCCATTTCTTTTTCACCTCCTCTGTACAGTTTATTGAAATTAGTCTTTATCCTATGAGTGACCATGTTGCTCATCGTATTTCAAATCACTATCATGTTGTCAAATTTCTCCACAAAACTTTGTAGATTCCCTCCTGGTATGGTCAAATCGTTGGACTTTTTTTTATTTGTAAGCAGACAAGCGTTGACCTTTAAATATCTGCTTTGTATTAGCAGCTATGGAAATCCTTAACAATGAAATGAGCCTTTTGGAGAATTTATATTTATGTTTCCCTGTCATACTGCACTTTAATCCAGTTTTCTCTATTTGCATTTTCAACTCATTGAATAAGTTAATGAATGGCAGCTTTCTTGTTGGTGAACATCATTAGATTTATTGAATGGTTCTTATCTAACACAAGGACATAAGGCTCAATACATCCTAGAAATGTCATAGTTTCCACTAAAACACCATGAACCTTTTCTGACAATGAGTTTAGTAGCAGAATAAGTGTGAAGAGAGGAGGGAAGGAATTAAATGAGCACTGATTGATTTTTCAAAAAGTTGAGTGCCATCATCTATTTTACCTTGAATAAAGGAACAGGGCAAGTGTTGTCCATTGTTTGCAAGAATAATTCTAACAGCTGAGAAAATTTATGAATGAATCCTTCACTGAAGCATGGTCTGTTAAATCATTGCTGCTCCATGATGCCTGCAGAAAATGTAATGAAAGGGTCATGGATCCTGTTGGTACTCTTCTTACTCAGTAGACCTCTTGGTCTTCCAACTACTTTTCTTCCATTTTCATCCCCAACTTTTTGAGAAAACACAAGACTGCTGATACATTAATGCTGATTTAGGAATTAGCAGTTGAATTTCTCCCTTCAATATTTGTTTGAAGTGTACAAACTGTCTACTGCTACAATTGAAATAATATGGCTTGAAAGGGGAAAAAGTAAATGCCCCCGCCCCCATTTCAAATGTGTGTTTGAGTAGCACTTATCCAGCCTGTAGCAAGTCAAAAATAAAATATTCAGCTCATGCATTAACTGTAAAGGTAGAACACATTTCACTTGATGTTATTTGTAAATGTGCATAATTGACTGCTGAATAATGAAGATCAAAAGAATGGAAACAGGGATGAATGGCATTACTTCGATCATTTTTAATTGTTTTATCCTGGATTACTTTTCTATCAAGACTTTATTAAATATTTATTTTAATACAACAGTTCATTGAAAACCCTTCAATACATAACACCCCTTGAATTCATAGAGGCCATTGATTATTAAGAATGTACTGAGCAGATTTGAATATACTGGAATTGTGCACATTTGTTGTGTAAGGTAGGCAAAGAGAATGTAAGTGGGAGAGAAAATAACTGAGAATAGCTTTAATTTGCTAATCAATATTGAACTAACATTGATATCAATATTATTATTTTATTAGAAATGAATAGAAAATGTAGTTGATTTAGCAACAATGATTTTATTTAAAACTTATTCCTTTTCATTCCAGTCTACTCACATGCTATTATTCTTAGTCAGGAAATATGAAATTGTCTTTTTCCAGAAACCTTTCTGTCCTATTCATTGATATTTCTACCAGGAGGCATTATTTGAGCAGAGTAAAAGAATATCTTTAACCCCACCCAAAACTTGTTGACCTACCTTATCAAAAAGCATCCAAACTGTATTTAGCAACTGTATTCCTTAATTGAAGCCTAAGTGCTAACGCTAGCAAGGAAGATGGCTTAAGATTAAAGATTAATTATTACAAGTTGTAATGTTTTAGGCAAGTCACTGTTATTTCTGATAACAAATGAAGTTAGTTCTTTGCAGAATTCTAATATTCCTTTATCTGATTAATTAAAATCAGAAAAAAGAATCCATTTTGTGATTTGTAATTTCAATTCGTGTGCACATAAATAGAAAGGTGTCTTTCCTCTTTGCATCTGAAACCCAGTTGAAAATAAATTACAATAATACTTACTTCTGTTTGAAATTCAAGAAACTATAATGATTATAAAGTGACCACTTAGATTTATTATTTTCTTGTCAACCTATAAGATTAAAGCTAGAAAAATGAGTTCCTACTCGTGTAGGTGAACAGAATACTCAGATAAAAGGCTGGTCATGTTTCCATTTTCATTGACATTTGGCGTGACCATCATTGCTGAGAATTTAAGTAGTAATGTAAATACTTATGATACAGATATTGTCATAGTAACATAGGGACACAGAATTTTGCCATTTCAAAACAGTCATGCCAAAACTCTCAAAACTGTCATGCCATTTAATGAGATCACGGTTAATCTGTCACTTAATTCACTATCCCTTGCTACATTTGAATTGCTGAATCATAGAATCCGTAAAATGTGGAAGCAGGCCATTTGGCCCAACAAGTCCACACCAACCTTCCAAAGAGTATCCCACCAAGACCCATTCACCTACCTATGACTAATGCACCTAACTTACACGTCCATGAACACTATGGGCAGTTTAGCATGGCCAATTCACCTAACCTGCACACCTTTGGACTATGGAAGGAAATCGGAGCACCCGAAGAAAACCCGCACAGAGAAGGGGAGAATGTGTAAACTCAACACAGACAATTGCCCGAGGCTGGAATTGAAGCCAGGTCCCTGGCACCGTGAGGCAGCAGTGCTAACCATTGAGCCACCGTGCTGCTTGGAAGATATCAACATTTATTAATTTCTGATTTAAAGTGAATTATTCAATATAATTCCTAAATTTTACTATCTCTTGTTAAAAAATGTTCTTATTTTACATCTGAGAGGTCTGACTCAGATGTTAGATTATATTCACTAGTCCTTGACACACCAAACAGCTAGAATAGTTTTTCTGTATCTATTCTATGAGTTCTGTTTAGTATCTTGAAAACGTTAATCAAATCATTGTTAATCTTCAAAATTTCAGAGAAAAAAAACACTTTCTTTTATCTCTCCTTGTAATTAAATCTTTGAAGAAGGTGTCATTCTGATCAATCTACACCACCCTCTTTCCAATTTCAATGTATTCTTTCTAACCCAGAATTACTCTTAATGCTCGGTATCATCTTGGCATGGTTTTGTATAGGTATGGTGTAACATCTAATTTCTTCTATATTCATCTAGTATTCATAATAGCTGGTAATTCATTCATTGATTTTTCATTATATATTTTACTTTTTCATGATATTTCAATATTCATTGTATATGGACCCTGAAGTCTTATTGATTTCCAGAGTTTCTAATTTTTCACCATTTAGAACAGTACCCTGTTCTATTTTTTTTTAGTTCAAAACTGGACTAAAAAAACTGGACAAACACTGAAGAATGTTTGTCTCACTTTTGTCTGTTAATTTATTCTGTTAATATTCCTTCGTAATTTCTCTGTTTCTATCTGCAGTCTGCCACCTTTCTTTGTACCAGCAGCAATTGTGGGTATGTGTCAATTTATGTTGTCCTCTAAGTCATGCTACATTTAGTATAATTGAGGCCCCAATGAAACCATAAGTTATCACATCCTGCCAACTCCCATTGTCTGCACTTGCTGCATCCTGCTGAACTGCAAATTTTATAACCAGCTCAATAATTTGTCTTTAATCCCATGAGCTTCAAATATAGTTAACAATATGTTCAAAAGACTGTGTTTAATGCCTTCCAAAGTTCAGTTAAATAACATTCATAGATCATCTCCTGTCAACTCTTTTAGTTCATCTCTTTAAAAAATGATCAGATTCACAACAAATTAACCTCATAACTTGCTTCCAAACAAAAATCATCAGGCTAACAACACGCACCATTATTTATGCACAAATTTCAAGGCAAGTTCAGGTGAGGACTGATGCAAAGCTCAATATCTCTGTCAAAGGTGTAACACTCCATCATTAGATTCAGGAAAACAGCATCTTCTGTCAGCATGAAATGGATTGATTGGTGTGAATTTGCTCTATTTGTAAACTCGGAAGTAAATGAATCACATGCATAAAATTACATTTTGTCTCAGTTAGCATAAGTGTCCTTAAATTGATGCAGCATGTTAATTAATGCCAATCAGCATGTGTGAAACTTAACATTAACAATTGCAAGTGTGGAATGCAATTCCTTCAGTTTGAATGGATGTTGAAGATTTTTGAAATCTAAAATTGCATATTTTTATTTAAATGTTCCATTTCTCTCTCATTTAATGCAGTGTTTCTTTCCGGTCTTTATTTCTCCATGTATTTAGTGTTCAAGTCAAAAATCCATTCTCAATTTATTTCCTTCTCAATTCTTCTACTGTTATTTCATAATCATTAATTTGGTTGATTAACGTTGGTTGACCCAGTTGTTTTGCCTATAGACCCAGGTCCCAATTTCCCAGTTTCTATCATTCTGGCATTGTCAGCTCACATCGTTGAAAATGTATGATGCAAAGATTTAAAAAATGCAAACATGCAAGAGCAATGCTAACTAAATGCAGATGCCATTAGATGTGCTGCTACAGTAAATTATGACCTATCGCGTTTTCGCAGCTGCATGTTAACTCCCCCGAGAATCAGGATAGGATTCTGCAGTATAACACTAAATATGACAAGAATGGCATTTTTTTCAGTTTAATTAAAGAACACTAATTGTAATGATGTGCCAATGGACCTCTTGATGATGAAAATTTGCAGTTGTGAAATTAATTACTTTTCTAGAGTAGACCCAGTGCCTGTGGAGAGCTTGGACCCTTATGAAGCAACTAATTAATCTCAGACAGCTACGACTGTGGTATGTCATTTTAACATAATCAACTTTTAAGATTTAACTGTCCTTGTGGATTGTTTCGAAAACCTACCGGCAAACCAGTTAAACTTCAGCTACACTTTTATATTTTTCTCTACGAAGTAAAGAATGAGAGAGACTGGGTGGTGGAGTAGATAAGCAATTTGTCCTTTCACTTTGAGACCTGGCTTTGCAGTCAGGTTTGTTTGATAACAAGAAAGCATTCTCTTCATGTGAACGCAAGAATCCTTCAAGAAGTGAATTTTGGCTGTTCCACATGAAGATTCAGATCAGAAACAGATTGCCAATTTCCGACAGAAACACACGATGTAGGAGTATAACATTTTAGAATATTGTTGTGGGTCTAGCAATGATGATCATTTAATTAGAATATTAAAGTAAAAGGAATATTCCAGGAAAATAAAGTTAGATAAAAAGGTCCAGGACAACTAAGTACTTTTATTTAATTTAGAACATATTTAGAGCCAATGTATGGAGCATTGGGGGTGCTAAAATTAGCACCTAAACATTTCATTCCGTTTAACATTATTACGGGCTGCTGTAGTAGTAGACTCTACATGGAGGATCAAAATAAGTATTTAAATTCTCTTTCTTGGAATTCATGCTCACTTATTTAAAGAATATGGATTGACCTTCCATCCCAACATCTTTCAGGCCACTATCCCAAAAGTATGAAAAGGAGACAGATTATACAATGGTTAAAGTTAAAAATTACTCAACACCAGGTAATAGTCCAACAGGTTTATTTGGAAGCACAAGCTTTCAGAGCGCTGCTCCTTCATCAGGTGGTTGTGAAGCAGGATCATAAGACACAGAATTTATAGAAAACAATTAATGTCATGCAGCTGAAATGATACATTGAACAAACCTCGTTTCAATATATCACTTCGTCACCTGATGAAGGCGTAGCGCTCTGAAAGCTTGTGCTTCCAAATAAACCTGTTGGACTATTACCTGGTGTTGAGTGATTTTTAACTTTGTCCACCCCAAAGCAAAACCAGCTCCACTAAATCATGCATAATGTTTGCAATTTGTACTGCTCAAATTAATGTCAAACAAGTGCAAAGTAAGAAAGAACCATCACATATATTTGTTTATCCATAATTGTCTCCTTTCTAATTCTTCCATCCATCTTTGTTGATAGATTTCTTCTCATATAACTATTCTATCTACTTCCTCTCTATTTTCTGCCTCTCAGAGAGGACAGACAGCACTGAGAAAAGGGGTGGCACGGTGGCTCAGTGGCTAGCACTACTGCATCACAGTGCCAGGGACCCAGGTTTGATCCCAGCCTTGGGTGACTGTCTGTGTGGAGTTTGCACATTCTCCCTGTGCCTGTGTGAGTTTCCTCTGGTAGTTCCAGTGTACTCCCACAATCTAAATACATGCAGGTTAGGTGAATTGGCCATGTTAAATTACTCATAATGTTAGGTGCATTAGTCAGGAGTAAATGTAGTGAAATGGGTCAGGGTGCGTTACTCTTCTGAGGGTGGTGTGGATTTGTTAGGTAAAATGGCCTGTTTCCACACTGAAAGGAATGTAATTAAGTAAACGTGAAGGGTCAGATTAAGGAAGAGTGTCAGCAACACTGTTTGACTCACAAAGAGGTGTTAAAAATATTATTTAAATTAGTCTGTTCAATAATGTTATGATACAAATCTGTGACAGGTAAGACCTGAACCCAGATCTTCCATCCCAAAGGTAGGGACAGTACCATTCCATCACATGACACCTTAAGTTATTTTTAAATAATCTTTTCAGACATACCCCTCTCAGGTATGTGGGATTTGAAATTTAGCTTTCTGGTCTGAGGTAGACATACTCCCATTGTGCCATAAAAGTGACTAAAACTGTTAATGTTCAATAACCATCAAACTAAAGATTAAATATCACTTATGGGTGTGGGACATGTTATTGTGTTAACCTTTCAATCTGTGCACAAGTGACTTGATGTTATTGAAGGCATGGTGGTGCAAGCTCTTTAGATCCTAAATCTTCTGAGGTGCAATTCTATCAGCAATTGATAATCTGATAACGTAATTCCCTACTTACTCGAGCAAAACGCTGTAAGCTGAATAAAATTCATGAGATAGGATCAGTTTCATGGTGGAGATGGGCTCCAATGTCTACCTGAGCACTTCGATTCACTGTTCCAATGGAGAAAGAGAATATAGTTGCATTGGCATGGAAAGAAAATTGAGAAACGTGTTGCCAGTTTATGGATAACTTTTTCTGGGACGGCATTCTAGCTGAATCTCACCAAAAGCACAAATCGATGCCTTCTTTGTCCTTCTGAGCCCACACGGGGAAGTTGCACACTTACAGAGCCATTCACCTCTGCCAGGTAGCCACAAATCTCCTTCGGGCTGACAGGAAAACTGCAGCCAGGCCCCACTTTAATCACAAAACGCATTATTCATATTACTATGAAGGAATCCATGTAAAGAACTGATCAAGGGTCACATTGTCAAAGGGTAGCACTGATGGAGTGCCACATTATGGGAAGGTCAGTACTGAAAGAGTATGATAGCTTATAAGAGTTAAACAGTTATTATTCTATAAATAAAGAATGGTAAGAACTTATAAAAGATTATTATTCATGGACAGTACCTAACTACACATCCTGGCTTTTTTAAATTCACTCATGGGGTGAGGGCATCACTGGCTATGCCAGCATATACTGTGTTGCCCATCCCTAATTGCTCAGAGGGCAGTTAAGAGCTAACCACATTGCTTGTATAGCTTTGTGTGTTTTTGTGGAAAAAATGAGAATCCCTGATGATTAAAACATGCATCCCAAAATTGCAAACCAGCATATGATTTTGCTCACAATTCAGGACGATGAAATCAGCGCATACTGATAATCCGAGACCACACTTACCTGGATTCTTACAACCTAGAACCATGTTATGACTTTAAAATGTGGATGCCCAGACTAATGGAAAATAGCTATTATGAGTCCATTCAGTCTGACTCTTCCAGAATCAGGGGATCCAATATTTTATGAAGGATTTGATAAATGTTCGAGAATCAAAGAGGTCTAATTTTAAAGTAGAAGTTAACAGTGATTGGCAAAGAATGAACAAGATCATAATTGAGAAACCATCACTATACAAAAGAAATGAGCTATGCAGTCTCAAAATAAACATTATGAACATTGAGAACAAATGCAAAATTTTCCGATTCACTTAAATTGCTCAGGTATATTTCAAAAGTTAATGATATGACCACTGAAATAAATCTCTTCCTAACTGAGGAATCTCTTCCTAACTCTTGATAACTTTGCAGTTCTCACAAGGGTTATTAAGCTAAATATTGCATTAATAATTGATGCATATGCTGCTTAAAATGTTTAATTGTAACAATAATTGAAATTTAAATTAGAAATATGAACTAGAATGAAATCATGTTTTCTCTTTTTTTCTGAATACTGTTTAACTTTGCAATTGACTGTCTCCATGTGACTTTGAGTCGCACGTTGAGTTCTCCAATAAAATTCTATGTTTTATAGTTTATATTTTTGTATCAGTAAATCAAGAATCTGACTCTATATTCTCTTTGATCAGGGAATACATTACTGTGATGTAACCCAGACCCAATAATATTTAAGATATATTGTAATCTGTCTTCAACTTGCTAAAAAGACTCTGGCTAAAGGACAGTAGTGGTCTCATGAAATTCCTTTCCTGTGAGGCAAGATGGATCAGTGTTAAATGAACTTAACATCTATATGTAAAAGGGGTTAGAATAATTAGGCACCATATTAGTATAAAAATGTAATGTTCCTACTTCTTTCAGTTGGAGGTGTCATCTGTCAGCAGAACTCTGCTGGTTAGTTTAAGAAATGTTGGAAAGGTCAAATGCCAAATGGGCAAGTAACAGTGATAATTTCAAATATTCACCTGTCTGTTTTGTGTCCCTAAGACAAGATTAAAACTAATTATGTTAGTTGAGGTGCTGTGGAATCATTAATTATTACTAAGAGGTTTTTGATCTTTTTACTGTCTGGGGATTTTCTCACAGTTGCTCTCCGTTTTATCGGAAGAGTTGGGTGGAGACTAGAATAACATGCATGCTGATAAATTGTTTTTTTTTTGCTGAACTTCTGGTGAAATTAAAACACTGAAGCAGGAACAAGGTACAAAGAAACTCCCAGCTGGAAGCACGGAAATAGCAAGACACCATACCCAACAAGAAAAGGAAATTGGATTCTATGCTTTGTATGTCATTTGAACAAGTCTCGGAACTGGCAAAAGATCTAATTATTGTCAGGCTTCATTTTAAAGTATGATGAGGGTACCCCTACATTGCAATCTCACTCATACTCAACTTTAATTTTCCACAAGGCACTTTCCACACCATAGACTTTGGTCCATCTGATAGATCAGTTAGTGAACATGTCTTCATTTCCACCAATAACGCAGTCAGGTTCCAGGCTATGAAAATGCTTCTTATTTGGAGTTCATGTGTTTAATAGCAAAAGATAATATTGTGGTTTAGATATTAAATGCAAATCGCATGGTAAAAGGCCTAGCATAATGGAAAGACGTAGGGAAAAAAACAGAAAGTACATGAATGGAAAATATGGACAAGTTTACAAAATGAGAACCTCAAACACAAATGGCGATTTAAAGCATTCCTGCTGGAGATGAGGGAAAGAGGGAATGCCTGAAAATTTATGGACCCCAAGGAGTCTAGCTCAGAGGAGGAAAGTGATCACACAGTAAATGTTAAAGTATTGGGCCAATAGGAGAAGTTTAATGCCCTTCGGTAATCTAAGTATCATAAGGGCTTTCCTTGATAAGTACAGCCTCCTGATCCACTGCTGTTCAGGTAGGTTTAAGAAATTGACTCTTTAGGTTATATTTTTGTGGATCTAGCTGATCACACATGGAGTATGAACTGATGAAGAAATTAATGCTGAACAGTGCACTTTAAGATCCTGCTTTTGTTTCGGCTTTTGGACATTTTCACGAGTCAAATGACGAGCAAGCCCCAAAATCCAACAGGTCTAGGACGAAATTGCCAGCATTGTTGCTTTAGCATCTCCAGTAAACTTCTGTCTTTCAGTAGGGTTACCAAACATTCGTGGCTGTCCAGTTTTATACCAACTATAAGAGGCATGAAACCTGGAATGGAGGTGGGAAGTATTTCAAAGGTAAATGTAATGGTTTTAAATTCTTCACAGTGCATCATGAAATCTGACTCAGTGGAATGGGCCTTGACAACGCTGTAATTTGCAAGATTTAAATACTCATTGAACAATGGGTTTGCTTGATTGTTACTTCTGGCAACTGACTAACAAGTAAAATATCAACATTGCAAATCTGAAAAAAGTATTTTTTTCAAAATAGAATAGAATTCCTGCAGTGTGGAAACAGGCCCGTTGGCCCAGCATGTCCACACTGACCCTCTGAAGAGTATCCCACCCAAATCCATTTCCCGACCCAACTATCTACATTTACACCCGACTAATGTCCCCAACATACACATTACTGAACACTACCGGCAATTCAGCATGGCTAATTCACCTAACCTGCACATCTTTAGATTGTGGGAGGAAACCAGAGCATCTGAAGGAATCCCACGCAGACACGGGGAGAATGTACAAACTCCAAACAGACTGTCACCTGAGGTGGAAGCTAACCTGGATTTCTGGCACTGTGAAGCAACAGTACTAACTACTGAGCCACTGTGCCACCCCTGATGAGTTCAAGAAGTCCACTTCATAAGTGTAATTCATAAGCCCTATTAGAATAGTAGGAATCCATTGAATGGCCCATACAACTTAGAGTCATAGTCATAGAGATGTACAGCATGGAAACAGACCTTTCAGTTCAACTCATCCATGCCAACTAGTTATCAATCACACAATTGAAAAGCTAGCCGAGAATGATAAATATGGAAACGTTTCCTATTAAGTCTATTTTTTACCTCAGACATCTGTTTCAATAATAGTTCTGAGGTCATTTTGTTGCATGGGGAGGTTTTTTGGGATTGCAATTCAAATAACTAGTTGTTTACGTTGTTTGCAGAATGACACAATGATTTTGCAAATCTGTTTATTCACTTCTGAAGTTTCTTCCTCTGACCATGTGGTCACTGGTGAGAGAACAGTAAAGAAGGTTACCTCAGAGCAGAATGGAATCTTGATCAAATGGGCTAATGAGCTGAGGATGGCAGATGGAGTTTAATTTAATCAGATAAACGTGAGGTGCTGCATTTTGGAAAGGCAAATCAGGGTAGGACTTACACACTTAATGGTAATGTTTTGGGGACTGTTGCTGAACAAAAAAACCTTGGAGTGCAGGTTTGTGCTTCCTTGAAAATAGAGTCACAGTTAGATAGGTTAGTGAAGAAGGCATTTGGTATGCTTTGGTTTATTGGTCAGAGGATTGAGCATAGTAGTAGGGAGGTCATGTTGTGGTTGTACAGGACATTGGTTAGGCCACTTATGGAAAATTGTGTGCAATTCTGATCTCCCTCTTATCGGAAGGATATTGTGAAACTTGAAAGGGTTCAGAAAAGATTTACAAGGCTGTTGCCAGGGTTGGAGGATTTGAGCTATAGAGACAGACTGAATAGGCTGGGGCTGTTTTCCCTGTAGTGTCAGAGTCTGAGGGTGAATTTAGAGAGATTTATAAAATCCTAAGGGGGAATGCATAGGGTAAACAGATAAGGTCTTTTCTTGGGGTGAGGGAGTCCAGAACTAGAGGGTGAGAGGTTTAGGGTGAGAGGGGATAAATGTAAAAGAGACCTAAGGGGCAACTTATTCACGCAGAGGGCGGTGTGAGTATGGATGAGCTGCCAGAGGGTATATGAATAGAAACGGTTTTGAGGGATATATGAATAGGAAGGCTTTGGAGGGATATGGGCCAAGTGTTGGCAAATGGGACTAGAATAGGTTACGATAACTGGTTGGCATGGATGAGTTGAACTGAAAGGTCTGTTTCCATGCTGTACATCTCTATGACTATGACTCTAAGTTGTATGGGCTATTCAATGGATTCCTACTATTCTAATAGGGCTTATGAATTACACGTATGAAGTGGATAATGAATGACAGGACAAAGGTGAGTGAAGTAAATGGGTAATGAGGTTAGGGGTAATGTGGTGTTGGGAAGAGAACTAAGTTGGTTAGAATTATAAATTTCTATAGGTTGTAAGTTGTGTAAGATATAGATCAATCTTCAACATCACTTCCATTTCCATTGGAAGAATAAGGCCCATTTTGTTTTGTTAGAAGATGCAGCAGGACTTTTACCTGCCTGCTGTGACATCACCTCACCTCCACCACCAACTTGAGCATGCCACTAGAGGCAGATAAAAGCAGCTCCAGGCCAAATAAAGATGAGGCCATTAGAAAATCCAATTCTCCAGCAGCCCAAGATAATGACCTGGGAAAGATTATTGGCAAAGATTTTAAAAGTATGCACTTTTCCCTTGTATACTCCTCTTTATGATAGGACTGGCTATTCCCTATTCTGGCACCTCTGTCTACACGCTGTGGGATCATTGTTTTCATTTTGATCGTCTGAACAGAACTATCCTACATCAGACTATCAATTGCAACAGTCAATCTTCATAGCTGTGCAAAACGTGTTTATGTGAAGTAGCTAGTTTCTCGTTACATTCTATAATCCCCTTCAGAATCTGCAAATTTGACATCCATACCAATCATCCTTGAAAACGTACAATTATTATCTTTTAAAATCTTTGCCAATAATCTTTCCTAGACCTCCCACCCTTTAAGCTCCTCTCTCTTCTAATAGACCATACCTCCTTGATTGAAACCAGTTTCCAATTGCCTTATAATATTGCTAAATTCTTTCAGAGATTTCAGTTTTAATGAAAGCTTTCACATCATGTGCACTGCATTCAAATGCTCAATAATGTAAAGCTAATTGTCTCTTCCTGAGCTGGGAACCGATCACTTATTACTGAAGGAGATTTAGGATTTCAATGCAAAAATAACTGATATGAACTTTACACTCCAAACAACTGCAATGAAATCTTAGCGTGGGCAGCTGAAGATTATAATTTATAGCTTGGTTGATCTGCTGAAATTTTATGAACCATTTATTCCATTACTGCGTGGTTCTTTTCACACACCCTATTGCTCAAAGGGTTTTTTGCTGTCATATTCATTACCATTATGTCCATATTTGTACACATATATCTAAATTCATCATGAGCAAATCCTCATATGTCATTATTAGTGAGAAATTTTGCTGGTTTTTCAAGTCCAATTCCTATTCATCTTTACCTTATCTTTTACACAATTATTTTCTTATTTTTATGATAACCATTTTCAACTGACAAATCTGGTTGGTAGTTCTACAAAATGTAAAATTATTTTTTTTAATCCCACACCATTAAATCCACTACCTTGTTGAAATGTGTCCCACTTAGTGAGACCCTCTCTCACTAGTATCCTCACAAACGGATGAGGAAGGACACCACTTCGACTTGGACAACACTTTCATGCTAGGACAAGCCAAACAAAGACGCGCATGAGAATCCCTAAAAGCATGGCATTCCAAACGGAACTCTATCAACAATCACATCGAGTTAGACTCCATCTACCACCCCCTGAGAAAAGGAACAGGAAGTGACTTCACCACAAGAAATAACATCACCACAGGAAATGACATCACCAGCCCAAAGAAACCCAAATATATAAATAGAAAGTAGGAATTTTCAGCGTTGCTTCGCCTGGGGCCCACTGAAGATGTTACCGCGTAGGGTAACGAAACGTCTGGAAATGAATCTTGCAGCTCAGTGAGCAAATCTACAGCCAAAACCTCAACCTGAGCTATAAATCTTCTCAAATCTTGCTAAAATCTCACATTTATCACTTATCTCTCGGATCAAATTCAACTCACTCTTTCTGAAATTGCCAAAAACTGACCATGCCTCATAAGCAATTAATAAATTAGCATTTTGATAGATGCCACAGGTTAAGGATAGGTTTGAGTCCAAATAAAAGCTTCACTAGTCAGATTTTTATTCCAACTCACAGTCCACAACATCTAAAACATTGGATCTCCATATTTCTACCCAGCTCTCTTCAAAATACATATTTTATAATCAACCTGTTTAGATACGTTATTACATACCTCTAGAGGAGGATGGGACTTGAACCTGGACCTCCTAGTTCAGAGGAAAAGACACTATCATTAAATCACAAAGCTTGTTCACTTTGGCTTCAATATATATATGCGAATTAACCTGTTCAGAGATTTTATGAGACACCGCAGGAGCGATTGGAACTTGAACCTAGGACTTCTAGCCCAGATGTAGGAACATTACTACTGTACCATAACAATTTGCTCTAAATATAATCGGTATTTTCTAATTAAACTGCTTTGGAATGGTATTATACACTTCTGGAGCAGGTGGGATCTGAGTCACCTGGGTCAGAAGTAGGGTCACTACTACTACACTACAAAAGTTTGTTCACTTAAAAACATCCCTTAATTATGTATAACCATTGCCAATTCCCTAATTACATTCAGTCTCATGTATTTCTGTCAGACCCTACTAAGATGTTAGCAGGATGTTAACTTCACTAATTACAGAGTCATAGAGATATACAGCATGGAAACAGACCCTGTGGTCTAACCCGTCCATGTCGATCACGTATCCCAACCCAAACTAGTCCCACCTGCCAGCACCCGGCCCATAATCCCTCCAAACCCTTCCTATTCATATACCCATCCAGATGCCGTTTAAAATTTGCAATTGTACCAGCCTCCACCACTTCCTCTGGCAGCTCATTCCATACGCTTCACACCCTCTGTGTGAAAAACTTGATCCTTAGGTCTCTTTTATATCTTTCCCCTCTCACCCTAAACTTATGCCCTCTAGTTCTGGACTCCCCCACCCCAGGGAAACAAATCTTGTCTATTTATCCTATCCATGCCCCTCATGATTTTACAAACCTCTATAAGGTCATCCCTCAGCCTTTCACGCTCCAGGGAAATCAGACCCAACCTATTCAATCTCTCCCTTAAGCTCAAATCCTCCAAGCCAGGCAACATCTTTGTAATTATTTTCTGAATCCTTTCAAGTTTCACAACATCTTTCCGATAGGAAGGAAACCAGAATTGCACGCAATATTCCAAAAGTGGCCTAACCAATGTCCTGTACAGCCGCAACATGATCTCTCAACTCCTGTACTCAATACTCTGACCATTAAAGGAAAGCATACCAAAAGCCTTCTTCACTATCCCATCTACCTGCGACTCTACTTTCAAGGAGCTATGAACCTGTACTCCAAGGTCTCTTTGTTCAACAACACTCCCTAGGACCTTACCATTAAGTGTATAAGTCCTGCTAAGAAATGCTTTCCCAAAATGCAGCACCTCGCTTTTATCTAAATTAAATGCCATCTGCCACTCCTCAACCCATTGGCCCATCTGATCAAGATCCTGGTGTAATCTGAGGTAACCTTCTTCACTGTGCACTTCACTGCCAATTTGTCACCTGCAAACTTACTAATTATACCTCTTATGCTCACATCCAAATCATTTATATAAATGACGAAAAGTTGAATGGCATGAACACATCATGTGCCAACCAATTATTCTTCTCCTTGTATCAGTGAACTGTACTCAAATGTTCCATGTCATATTCCTTTCTGCCTATTTAATATGTGTATTACGTCTGAAGTACTGCTTTTTAATAAAACTAAATAAGTCTCTCTCTACAGCTGCTACCTGACCCACTGAGTATTTCTCACATTTTCTGCTTTCTATCAGATTTCCATTATCAACAATACTTTTTGTTTATTTCAGATTTCCATTGTCCACATTAATTTTGTGCTTGTTTTAGTGTTTTCAGGAAGTCATTGTCATAGGTCCGATAGAACTCTGTTCTCTAAGTACTGACTCGATCTCTTTCTAAAGTTACTGGAGTTTGAGGCTGCTACAGACAGTTCACAATTTTGGTGTCATATTTGATCAGGAGCTGACCTTCTAACTACACATCCATGATCTATTTCAATATCGTAATATTACCACCTGTTTCTGAAATTCTCATCGTTGCCCTTGTTAGGTGTGGGGTGCTTATTCCAGTGCACCCCTGTTCAGCTTCAATGTTTCTACACTTTGTAGAAAGTCATCAAAAATCTGCTGCCCATGGCTTTATTTGTATTATGTCCAATTGAACAATTCTCCCTATCCTTGCTGACCTAAATGGGAGCACCACAATTTTATGATATTTGGAGGCTTCAGTTTCAAATTCCTCCACAGATGGGTCTTTCCCTATCTTTGCAATCTTCCCCCTCAGCCCCATAACTTTTGAGGTCATGGCTCTTCTCTAAATCTAGTCTCCAGAGAATACCTGAATTTAGCATTCCACTATCAGTGGTTATGTCTCCTGCTGCAAAGATCCTAAACTTTTGCATGTCTAACCTAAATTGCTCCATCTCTCTAAATCATTTTTTGTGCTTTGAGGCACTCTTTAAAAACTACCTCTGCAATAAAACTTTTGGTCATCTGCCTGAATGTCTCCTTTTGGGACTAAATGTTCAATTGATTCCAATGTCCAATGGTAATGCTCTTATGAAGTCCTTTATAGTTTGTTATGTTAATAAAATTGCTATACAAGTCAAAGTAATTATGTTTAATTAGCTGCCATTTGTCTTCCAGGAATATCCATCAGATGATCTGCCGTCTGAGGACATTTTCTGTTGTCATTTTTACCTGCTCATCTTCAACATTTGCTCTTGCTGTCACATGTATGATGGGTATCTACTGAAACTGGCTTGTACTCACATTTCCTTCCTCAGAAACTGTCTTTGATTCTGATTTACTTCAAGTGGATTCCAACTTAAATCTCATTTTCATGTTTCAGATTGCATACATTTCTATGATTTCAATGATCTTCAAACTCTGCTCCTGTCACCTCCTGGATGCATGCTCAGTGTCATCTTTGCACAGGTTTAACTTTTTCTCTTGAAGTGCTGATGCAGTCTTTGTCAGAGTTATTGTGGTCTGCAGGACCACTTCATTTTTTGTTTCATGATTTTTGTCAAATTATTTTTAAAAATTTATTATAGTGGAAAGGATTGCAAATATCATTAAATCTTGGATATTAATTTGCCTCCAAGACATCCTACTACACCACTTCCTTCAGAGCCATTCCTCCTTCTTATTTCATACTGCACAGTGTTTCCATTTTCTCTTCTCACCTTCCCTTCCTTGACCATGAATGATCAGTCCTCAGCTTCACCCCCAAACATCCCAGTAATGATGTATTTCGAGCACAACACAATAGTGAAATTGTTTTCTGTTGCATTGATCTTTGCAGACATTTCTTTGGTCAGGATTATTCCTCATACAGTGATCCCTTTCTCACAGCTCCTGACCTCTCACTTCACCACTGCCTTTCACTATCTCTAAAGCTGTTCATTAGAAATAGCTGGTATGACATTAACTACATCATCTTTTCCAATCTTCATACTCACTGCGATTCAATTCCCTCTGAATTTGTACTGGTCTGTTTTCCTAGATCCATCGAATAATATTGTCAAGGCAGGACTACTGCTGTTTTGATAAGAGATCTCTGCTTTTCTATATCTGGATCACTTCATTTAACACAAAATTAAATAATTGTGCACAGTTATTCCTGCACAACCACCAACAACCCAGGACATCACCCTTCCCAGTGAAATAGTCGGTTGGGACAATATCAATAATAAAACTGGTTGCCTAGCAGTGATTTAAAGCAATGTGGAGTGTTTTCTGGTTTAAGGTGAACTTCCTGCAGACTTTGTAGTTCCAGCAGCAATATGTTTGACTGATGGCTGAAACTATAGGCAGTCTCCAAAGAAACAGTGTTGTGGTGGTCAGATTTCAACCAAGACCAGGGTATATCCGTTGTCAGGTTGACAACATTGCCAAGAGGGTTGAGGGCCAGGTTTGAAAGGCATTGCAGGTTAGGGTTTAAGGTGGGCATGGTCTTTGGGGAGGGTTGTGGTGGCCTGACGCAGCATGAGGGCTGGTGCTTCCATTGTGCACAGGGGACCCTCAAAGTACGATCACCCTTTTCTCTGACACTCGCCCTCCCAATTCTGGATCATTCTTATGACAGATTATTCTCTTAATGACCTATTTTCTTGTCTGTACAATATATTTTCTTTGCGTAAGCTGTCTTTGCTCAGATTCAATTTGAGTACTGACTCTATGATAATATATTTCAGGGCAATTCTTAAAGCATTTTTTTCACAATTTCCAGTGAAACTCGAAAAGGGAAGTTGGCACTGGCCTACTCACACCACAGGCTTTTAACAATGGCATGTGGGATCTGATTTAAAAATTCTTGATCCGGTTCCTAATGGCAACTCCACTGATGAGTCATGAACTATAATCTTGATTTGGGAACTTTCTGAAGCATATGTTTAAAAAGTCCTATCCTTGCCCCTCCCACATCCTCCATTAATCCAGTTTGCACTAGAAACCCTGTAAGCCATATAATAACAATGGATAACTTTTAAACGTTTTTTTTTTTAAATTAGTCAAGCAAAATTCTGATTTGACGACCCCATAAATGTCAGTCAAACAAAGTAATTATAGTAAACCTATTAAAAATCACGTCACAAAGATATTACAAGTTTTAAAGCTCTGTTTCTAAGAGTGAACATTAAATAAATTATAAAGACTTGCAGCATATCATGTGACTTTGGAAGAATTCAGTTCCAGGCAGTCCTGAAATGCAACCAATTATTCCAGTTTTTTAAAAATTATTCATACATGGGACGTGGGTGTCACTGTCAAGGCTAGCATTTATTGCCCATCCTGAACGGTTCAGAGGGCAGTTAAGAGTCAAACACATTGGTGAGAGTGTGGAGACAAATATAGGCTGGGTAAGATTTGCAGATTTTCATCCTGAAAGGACATTAGTGAACCAGATGGTTTTTACAACAATCGACAGTGGTTCCATGGTTGCCATTAAGACAATAAATAAATATGGCCACATATGAAATTTTCACATTCTGAGATTTTTTTTATATTCAGTCATGGGATATCACCATAGCATCATGGAAATACAGCACTTCTAATACTGCACCAATGCTCAGCAGTTCGTAGACTGAAGTTTCTAGAGTTAGACAAACCTAGAATGGTCCATTCAATGGAGAAAGCAATACTCATTATATCTGAAGATTTGTTTGGCTTTATATAGGCTCAACTTCTAAGTTGCTGTTAAACAGCATTGTTGACAGACTTTACATGACATTACGACGACTGAGCAGCATGCTCCAGGGTATATGGGTTCTGACCTCCCAACAGAGTAGTTATCACTCACAGATGCATCACAACTTTCCTCAGAGGCTTATCTCCATTTTCATTAAAACCTGTTTATCCCTAGGGAGGCTCACTTGGACAGTCAACTAGTTTTTTTTTAACAAAGGGAGAACCTACTTCATAGACTTGTCATTATTTCTCAATTTTACCTTTCCAGAAGATGCATCCACTACCATCCTCTTTGAGTTGACTTTCTACTGCCTGACAGTCTCACTAAGGACAGTAATATTAATGTCACAGCACCTGAGTTCTGGTAGGGATGTGATATATAGGTGGTCAGGGTTGTCCATGAGGATCCTGATGTGCAAGGCACCAAGGTGCCCGTGCACTGGTTCTTGTAATGTGGGGTGAGTGTTTCACTCCAACTACCACAAGGTCTTGATAGAAGAAAGTAGTTTTCCAATGGCAGGGTTAGCTGAAATGATTGAAGACCAAGCACAATAAAGAGATTGCCCCTAATGCTTGTAGGATTGAGCAAAAATCTCCATAATCTAAAATACTGGATAGCACCTTGGACTTTTCCAATGTCTAAAATACTGGACAAAATTCTGGGCTGCAACTAACACACAACAGGGCAGGAATGATTTCTCTGTCAGAAAATTGTTTAGTCAGGAATTCCAATTTACACTTCTACTCTAAGAGAGCAACAAACCAACACTAACACTCAAACTTGATTTGAAGGAGCCTGTGTTGGACTGGTGTGGACAAAGTTAAAAATCACACAACACCAAACTTAACAATCTAGGTTTGTTCAATGTATCATTTCAGCTGCATGAGACTATAAATGCTATATTTATGCTATAAATTCTGTGTCTTACGGTCCTGCTTCACAACCTCCTGATGAAGAAGCAACATTTCAAAAGCTAGTGCTTCCAATTAAACCTGTTAGATTATAACCTGGTGTTGTGTGATTTTTAATTCAAGCTTGAGACAGTTTCAACACTTCGGGCTGTAGAAGCACAAGACAGTATGAGGCCTACAGAGATACCGGACATTCAACTTCAATCAAAATACATTCACACGTATACCTAATGATCAGGAAACTAATTGACTTCAAACACAATACTAGATACACAATGGAAAGCACAGATTTGGCACAAAGATAAGGGGTTCACAATCAACTCACATTGTAGGTCCTAATCTCACTTCAAGGAGCATTCCAAAGATCTACCTCCAAGAGAAGAATTTCAACAGCTAATTCCAACAGATATTTCCAAGAGCTTTCTCCAGAAGGGGAACCCAACAGCAAATCCATGAGCTACTGACACAAGCCTGTTCCAAACTGGGGAATCAATGCTGACCAATCACAAATAGCAGATCCATGAATTGACCCGACCGACACCACAAGGCCTCAGACACATCCTGAGGAGAAGACTCAGGGCCCAAAACTCCCAGAAAGTAAGGAAAACCAAGTACTTACCAGATAGATCCACTATGCACCTTACCACATCAGCAGACTCAACCCAAACTGAAAAACCTACTCAGTCTGAAGTCTTTATCCAGGCTTCAGGTATGGTGAGAGGGGATAGCCAGCTGTACTTCAAAATCATGTTTTCCTCAGCTGTAAGCTTAAACTCCCGAGACCCTAAAGTTTCTGACCCAGCTGGCAGGGAGGGGAAGGCTAATGGTGACACCACATTGAACCCCATGGCCTGATTAAAATTTCCATAATTAAAACTGTTGACTTTTTTCATTCTAATAGTGTTTAATCTAGCTAATAGCATATTTAATAGTGCTTCTATCCTCTATATAGTTGATTGTGTCAATTTCCCTGTCCACTGCATTTACCTGTATTTCTTGCATTATTTTTTATTTCAATGTGCACAGATTCTTTTGCCCTGAAACACCTGTCTACTGCCTTCTTTATTTCACATTCCCTAAATTAATCCAGTGCCTAGAACTAAGGATCTGGGAGGTAATTTGAACACTTAAAAGTCAGAAAATAACTGATTGCAAACCAGAACCCTGCACACTGGAGATTCCAATACTTTCTCAATAGATTCTTTTAGCATTTCTTCATTAAGATTATTGATCACACAAATTGGCATCACTGTTGGAGAAGGAGAAAAATTCTACTCACTCTGATCTGGAAGAATATCAAAGGCACCTTGGTGTATTGCATCAAGAATCGAAGGGTCATGCAACAAAGGATTTTTTTCCTGAAATGCTAAAGCTGAGCCTGATAGTCCCATGTTAGAGTCACCTCTCAATGTGTCTCCTTGGCAGGAATTGTTAAAGAAGGATGATTTTAAAGCGTGATTGGAAAAAGATCATAACGCTGATCAAGCTTTTGGAATAGCTGAGAAATTTCTGAACGAAATGTCAACCAATCTTTTTGACACAAAACTTCAGTAAGCTGAAAAGCTGAGCAAAATATTCACAAATTGTCATTCAGTATTTTTACAGGCAAAAGCACATGTCTTAAGAAGGACTGATGTAGTTCCTCGCAAAATAAAGTGTGGTCATCAATCTGATGATTCCTCACAGAAGGGAATATGGTCATCATATTAGGAAAGACCATTTTTTTTAACGGGACTTGAATATCTGGTAGCTACTGCAGAAGACCCATTGAACATATACTTGGCAACTCAATGAGCCTTTGTTATGATTCTGTGGAATATAAATGAGTTCATTAATGACTTTCTCATAGTAGATATTGTTGCTTTGAAACACCTTATAACTGAAAGAGACTTTGATCTTGACTTTTGATTTCGGACTTTCTGACTTTCAAGGTTATTGATCAATAATCCTGGTATAGATCCCTACTTTCTATTGTAGAGCCAAATTAGATCAAGCTGGTTGGATTGCAGAGATATCCTTTACATATGTGTATAGCACTTTAGTAAGGCCACATTTAGAATATTGTATGCAGTTCTGGTTGCCACCCAACCAGAAATGCTTTGGAGAGGGTACAAGAAAGGTTTACCAGGAAGTTACCTGGTTTAGAAGGTATTAACTTCAAGGAGAGATTGGACACACTCAGTGTGTTTGCACTTGAACTTCAGAGGGTGAGGGGTGAACTGATAGAGGCTTACAAAATTATGAGAGGCATGGATAGAATGGATAGTCAGAGACTTTCCCAGGATAGAAATGTCAATTACTAGTGGACATAAGTTTAATGTAATCGGGAGAAAATTTATAGGGGATGTGAAATGCAAGAATTTTTACACAAAAGGTGGCAATGCTCTGCCAGAGGAGGTGGTAGAAGCAGAAACAATAGCAATGTTTAAAAGGTGTTTTGACTGACACATGAATAGGCAGGGAATAGAAGATGGCACAGTCTTGATGGGCCAAAGGGACTATTTCTGTGCTATACTGTTGTTTGTTCTTTGTTCATTATATTTCGCAAACTGGGTCATTCTGCCCGGTGTTCATAATTCCCATTAAATTAGTTGAGCCTTCATATGCTAAATTGATAATACTCAGTTAGTTTTAGAAAGGAGAATTGACTTACTAAAATAATAGCATAATTTATTTAATCTATTAATATTAATAACATTTGCAAGTTAATAGAGTTTCAATGTAATTTTTTCTCTCGGAATTAGTACTGTCTCTGAGATCTGGAAATTAGGAGGTTGAGGGAAGGCCTTGTAGAGGTTTTTAAATCACAAGGGGTACAGATAAGGTGGATGGCAGGTGTCTTTTCCATAGGAAGGGGGATTTCAAGACTAGGGAGCATTTTTTTTTAGGTGATAAGAGAAATATTTAAAATGGACATGAGGGGCAAACTTTAAACATAAGAGAGTGGGTTGTGTGCAGAATGAACTTCCAGAGGAAGTGGTGGATGCAGATATAGTTATGATGTTTATAAGACTTTTAGATAAATTCATGAATACGAAAGGGTCGGAGGAGATGGGCGAAGCGCAGGCAAGTGGGATTAGTTTAGTTTGGGATTATGGTCGGTATGGATTGTTTGGATTGAAGGATCTGTTTCCGTGCTGTGTGACATTGTGACTCTGCAAAGATAATAATTTATGTTTTAGAGAGCAATCTTAATTTGCCCAATGTCATTTTTTTTTCAATTCAAATAGATGGACAAAAAATAAAATCAAATCAAAGCTGTACACCTACTACAAAATGCTCACTAACTTGATTTCTATGCAGGTTTTGAAACAGGCAGTCAGGGTTCCCATTCACACCAGGAGTTGGGGAGTATGATATGGTAATCAACTCAGTTCGCCAATGAAACAAAAGTGAGGTGTGGCCCCTCATGGGTGCCACAGTGTAATTGCAACATACACTGCAGAATCGATTTTCTCCACAAAGCAAAAATCCGCCTCCCATAAGTTGTTTCTTTAATCCTTTAAAACTTTGCAATTTGAATAACATGTTTGATAACAAGTCAAATTCTTCAGCTATCAAAGAGAGCACGTTAATATCATTGTTGTCAGATCTTTAATTATCATTTGAGTATAATTATTATTATATTTCATTAAAATAGGAATTAGTGGGTTCCCATAAATTATTTTGTTGACAAAAAGTAAACTGTTGTCATTCTAGCTCGTGGTATTAATAGATCAGCACTGAAAATGTATGGGTCTTTAGGTATGCTGTCACTTTAACCCCAGCAAGTGGCCAGTGGAACATCAGAAAATAGGTCACCGTGCGCCTGCTGTGCTGGTTTCTAATCTTCATGAGGACATTTTGGGAAATTGTGTCGCTTAGATCCTCCATACTCTTTAATGAGGATTCCTGTGGAGCTGAGAAACAGACTCCAACTTGGAGAGTTTTTCATCCCCTTCCATTATAAGATCCTACTTAATTGCAAAGACCATATCTTTCAACTGGTGAAGCATTCAGGGGATCAACAGGGTGCTTGTGCGACCCGTGGAACTGGCGGATGTTGGGGGATAGGTTATCCAGGTAGTTAATTGTATCATAGAGCCATCAATGTATTGCAACTTGTTACTTTGGCAAATTGTTACTAAAAGGTGTAGAACATCTACAATGAAGAACTTTTGTTGACAAAAAACAAATCACTGAATATTTATGAAGCTGTCTGATTTCTAATTAGGCTGGAGAAAGGATCTAGTTGCACTGCTGGTGATGGAGAAAAATCTAGTCATGGAATGTGCAGACAGTTAGTGCAAATTGGGCTGAAACAGTCCATGGTCAGGCTTCAAGGTCAGAATTGGGTTGTATTTACTTGTTAATGTAGCGAGTCAGAGAAAATGGAAGACGCAATCTCATGCATATTAATGCAGAAGCTTATACTACAGTGGAGACAACGTATTGCAAATTGTGAGGCTTGGCTGTTAAAGCAATGCAAAATTAATATCCCAAATCCTCTCTCTACCTGTGACCTTGGACATTCTTTCAATAAGAATAAACTATAAAAATCAGTTGAGATATGAGAGGAAAGGCTTCACTCAGTATAACTTCCTGTATATTCACATCTCAGTGTAGTTTGGAAATGGACATCTTTGCTGAAACAGTAACTAATTAAAATGAATGATGAAAAAGCAAGCAATGAAGAGAAGTGAAAGGTTACCTGGTAAAATGATTAGGAGATCACCGGCCAAGCGGAAGATAGGAAAGAACACAATGACAGATTGACATAGTCAGACAACAGACGGTGACATATTTCAGCAGAAAATCTGAATGTAAAGTGCCTTTATCATTTATATTTGTGAAATATTATAATCTGCACATTTCATGACAAGGATCTATTGTGATATTAGAGCTTTGACACCCACCCACGGCTTTTCACAATCAATTGGTTTCCCATCTGTGCAGCTAACTGATCCTGTCGCTATATCAGCTATTTAAAAAAAGTTGCAATGGAAAAGAAGATGGTAATATGTTGCAAAAGAAGCATGGTTTAGAGATTAATTACAGGCAAACAGTAGCTTGATGTTTTATTTGTCTTTATGAATATGCTGGGCTGAACCTAACACATCTTCTGAGTGGAAGAAATAATTACACATGGGTAGAAACGAAACGGCCAGCACCCACCCTATCTCCTGGGATGGAAGGTCAGTTAGCAGAATCAGAACAAGCTCAATATGGGTGGCCTAAATTAGTGCATAGTCAGAGCAAGTCCCATCCTGCGGAGCTGTCGATTGGTCAGATTAACCGGCGGTTCCAGCAGCAGCAGAACCCCACTAAAAGCAGCCTTCCGGTTACAGAAACATCCCTCGACCATCATCCTCTGCTCCATGCCTCTCAGCTAATTTTGCCAACATGTCATATTACCTCAGATCTGATGGGATCCTACTTTGGTAATCGATCTGCCATGAGGGACCTTATCAAAAACATTGCTCAATGTAGACCACACCAAATGCACTATTCCCCATCAACACTCCTGGTTACTTCCTTAAAATTTTTTTTATTGAATTTGCAAAGATGTCGTTGTCTAAAAAAATCTATTCTCATTATTCTTGTTTAGTTTGTGTCTTTCTGAGTGCAGATATATTTTGTCCTTCAGATTATTTGTAAAAACTTCCCTACAACAAAGTTTAGGCAGACTGGTTTGTAATTTTCTGGTCTATCTCTCCCTTCTTTTATGAATAATGAGAAAATGTTAAGGGTCTTCTAGTCTCTGACATCTCAGCTGAGCCAGAGTTCTTCTGGAAATTCCTGTCAAGGCTGCTGATAGTCTTCACAGGCTTCTGTCAACAGCCTGGGATACACCTTTCCGGGCAGGTAGAGTTATCCACTCTTAGGACTGCTAAACACACTTGTACCTCTCCTCCTTCTATATTAGTTCTTTTCTAATTTCTTGTGGTCCCTTATCATAATGTCTACACTTGTGAAGACTTACACAATGTGTTCAGAGAGAAATGTACTCGTCTCTTCTATGTTGACACACAGATTCCATAATGGTCCATTATGGGATCTACTTTTTCATTATTCTTAGAATCCCAGAATCCCTGCAGTGTGGAAACAGGCCCTTTGGCCCAACAAGTCCACATGGACCCTCTGAAGAGTCTCCCACCCAAACCCATTACCCTATATTTACCCCTGACTAATACATCTCACCTACATATCCCTGAACACTATGGGCAATTTAGCATGGCCAATTCACCTAACCTGCACAATTTTGGATTGTGGGAGGAAACCCACGCAGACACAGGGACAATGTGCAAACTTCACACAGACAGTCATTCGAGGCTGGAATTCAGCTCAAGTCTCTGCTGCTGTGAGGCAGCAGTGTTAACCGCTGCCACACCATGCTGCCCATTTTTCAGATATTCTCTTGTGTTTTATATAGTTGCCCTCTCGAGAAGATGCAGAGAAAACTCAGCATTTGCTTGGGTTGGATTGCTTCAGCAATGAAGAAAGATTAATTCAATTGTTTCTTTTCCTCAGAGCAGGGAAGAATAAGTGGAGACCTGATTGAGGTGTACAAAATTATGTGAGACAAATTTTATCCTATCTCAGTAAAATTAGCCTTTCTAGAGTTTAGAAACTGTATTTCTGCACAATCCTTATCTTATTACATAATTATTCTAATTCTACCTGAGTGATGGTTGCAAGCTGCAAAATTCTCCCCGATGAATATACCTTCTATCTGCACTGGTTCATCTCAGAACATTCAATCTGGAATTGTCCCTCCCTTTTTGGAATTTTAATGCACTGGATAAAGTAAGCCCTCCTGGGTGAAATTTAATGTTTTTGCTTCCTCCTGACTTGCCCACTGAAACAATCATGTGTTAATGCGACATAACTAAAATCCACATTACTACCTTCTAAATCCTACAATTCTTGGAAATGTAATTTGATCCTTTATCTCTCTCTGACAGTTTGGAGCACCGTAAACCACACCCAAAGCATGTATGCCCCTTTTGTGCTTTTCACGTTTACCTATATGACCTCATCTGATGATCCTTCCAAGATATCATCCCTCCTCACTGCTATAATTGATTCTTTGAACAACATTGTGACCTTCCCCTCCTATTCCATGCACCTCTGTATCTCATCTGAATAGCCTATAACCAGAAATGTTGTGTTGCCAATCCTGTCTACCCTTCGGCCAAGTCTTAATCATATCTGTGATATCATAATCCTACCTGTGTCCCCAGCCTCTCTGTCTTAGGTTCCTTCAATTAAGTATATTGCATTTAGGCTGATTGAACTCACTTATTTCTTATCTAGTCTTTGCCTTACAGACTCATTTAAGAATAAAAGTGCTTAAGAATTAGAAGCAGGAGTAGATCATTCAGCCCTTAAGTTTGCCCCACCATTAACCAAGATCAGGGCTGATTTGCCTCAAGGGTTAACACCTCTTCTGTACAAGCTCATCAAAGTCCTTAACTGTTCAAAAATGGGCCGACCTCCTTTTCAAATTTTTTCAGTAATCTAATCTTCACAAATCTTGGGCGTAGAGAATTCTGAATCTTTTCTACACGCTGGAGAAGAAATTTCTTCAGAAACCAGTTCTAAATGAGTCACTCCTTGTTCTGTACTTACATACACCAGTTGGAGACTCACCACTACTTGAAGCATCTTCTCAATATTTCCCTTGGCAAGGCCCTCAGAGTCCTTTATGCTACATAAAGAGCATCCCTCATTTTTCAGACTCCTAAAGAATAAAATTCCAGTCTGTTTAGTCATTAGTGATAAGTCAACCCTGTCATCCCAGTAATTATCCCAGCATAAACCTACTGGGACTTGAACTCAGGTCTTCTGATCTATCAGAATGGACACTACCACTGTCTCACAAGAGCACCTATTTTTTTTTATGGACGCTCTACTGCTGATTGCTCAGATATTTTGCAGCCCCAAAACAGATACCCTTCTATATTGGCACAATATATACGTTGCTACAAATAGATTGTTGCTTTTCCAGCAACACATTTCCATCTCTGATCTCCAGCATCTGCAGACCTCACTTTCTCCTCATAGATTGTATATACGCCTGGTGAAGCCAACTTTTTCTTTCATTGTCTGGTTTAACTGAATGAGTGTTAATACTCATCAAATGCAATCTATTCTTGGTAACTCGGTCTCTATTTATGTCAAAGATCAAATTGAATTACTCTATTTGAATTGGATTTGGGAAAATAAAATGGGCATTCATAAACAACTCAAGAACAATTTATCTAGCAATTCAATCTAACTAACTTTGGATTGAGGAGTGGATTGTGCAGAGTATTTATGGTATTGCATTATTCTCCTTCACCCTTGAGTCTAATGTTCTACTGCAAACTATAGAAACTTCAACAGGATCAAATTAATGTTATTACTGAAGCAACAGCCAATTCTAATCCAAATTAAGTTCACTTGAACTTGAGTTCATTGTGTTAATTTTGTTTCAGTGAAGAGTACATGTTCCTGGAAGTGAGCTAGCAACATGGTGAAACGACAAAACGGCATTACTTGCGTGTTAATTGGCTAAGTGATTCCACAACTAACAGATCAGATCTAAGCTCTGCAGTACCGCCTGTCATGAATGATAGTAAAGAACTGTACAATTCAAGGAAGGAGGAGACTCCACAAATACCTTTGCCTCATTAACTGGGGGAGTCCTGCAAAATGTAAGGCTGAAGTATTTGGAATTTGCACTTGCCACACAGCTAGCCAAGCTGTCCCAGTCCAGCTACAACACTAACATATACCCTAACACATAGAAAGTTGAACTAAAAAGCAGGCCAATCTAATCCAAACAATTACCATCCCATCCATCCACTATTAGTCATGAAGTAATGGACATCACCAGTCATCGACAGAACTATCAAACAGCACCTGCTCAGCATTAACCTGCTCAGTGACCCACCCAGGTTGAGTTCCATCAGGACCACTCAGCTGCTGACCTCATGATATCCTTTGTTCAAACATAGACACAAGAGCTGAAATAAGGTGAGAGTGACTGACCTTGACATCAAGGCTGCATTTGACCAAGTGATACCTCAATGCAAATAGAGTCATACAGTACAGAAAACAAACCCTTCAATCCAGCGTGTCCATGCCGACAAGGTATCCTAACCTAATCTAGTCCCATATGGTTCATATCCTATTTGCATACCCATGCAGATGCCTTTTAAATGTTGTAATTGTACCAGCCTCCACCACTTCCTCTGACACCTCACTCCATACACACACTACCCTCTGTTTGAAAAAGTTGTCCCTTAGGTCCCTTTTATATCTTTACCCTCTCACCCTAAACGTATGCCCTCCAGTTCTGGACTCCCCCACCCCAGGGAAAAGACCTTGTCTATTTACCCTATCTATGCCGCTCATGATTTTATAAACCTCTATAAGGTCATCCCTCAGCTTCCGACGCCCCAGCAAAAACATCCCTGGCCTTCAACCTCTCCCTATAGTCAAATCCTCCATCCCTGGTAACATCTTGTAAATCTTTTCTGAACCCTTTCAAGTTTCAAACATCTTTCCTATAGAAGGGAGACCAGAATTATACACAGTATTCCAAAAGGGGCCTAAGCAATGACCTATATAGCCGCAAAATGACCTCCCAACTGCTATAACCAATGCTCTGTCCAATAAAGGAAAGTATGCCAAACACCATCTTCACTATCCTATCTACATGCAATTCCACTTTCAAGGAACTATGAACCTGTACGCCAAGGTCTCTTTGTTCAGCAACACTCCCCAGGACCTTACCATTAACTGAATGTGTCCTGTCCTGATTTGCCTTTCCAAAATGCATCCCCTTGCATTTGTCTAAATTAAACTACATCTGTCACTCCTCGGCCCACTGGCCCACCTGGCCAAACTTCTTCGCTGTCCACTACATCTCCAACTTTGGTGTCATCTGCAAACTTACTAACTATACCTCCAAATTTCACATCCAAATCATTTATCCTGGAGTCATAGAGTCATACAGCATGGAATGTAACATACAGATCCTTGAATCCAACTTCTCGCACAAATCATGTTCCCAAACCAAACTAGTCCCACTTGCCTACATTTGGTCCATCTCCCTCTAAACCTTTGCTGTTCAAGTGCCTAACCAAATGCGTTTTAAATGTTGTAACTGTACCTGCATTCACCACTTCGTCTCGCAGTTCATTCCACACACTAACCATTTCCTGTGTAAAAAGAAGTCCTTCTCATATCCTTTTAAAATCTTTCTTTTCTCACCTTAAAAATATTTCCCCTTGTTTTGAACATTCTAGGGAAAAGATGTTGTTATTCATTTTACCTCTGCTCCTCATGATTTTATAAACCTCGAAAAGGTCACTCCTTAACCTCCTGTGCTCCAGTGAAAATGGCGGAAGCCTGCCCAACTATCTTTGTAACTTAAACCCTTCATTCCCAGCAACTTCCTGGCAAATCCTTTCTGAATCGTCTCCAATTAATATCCCTCCCATAGCAGCGCAACAAGAATGGCATACTGTAATCCAAAAGAGTCCTCACCAATGTCCTGAACAACCTGAACATGACATCCCAACTCCTATACTCAAAGGTCTGAGCAATGAGGCAAGCATGATAAACACATCTTAACCATCCTGTCAACCTGTGTCACAAATTTCAAAGAATTATACACCTGAACCCCTAGGTTTCTTGTTCCACAACACTACCCAGGGGATTAGCATTAATTATATTAGTCTTGCCCTTGTTTGCTTTACGAAAATGCAACACCTCACATTTGTCCAAATTAAACTCCATCTGCTACTCCTTAGCCTATTGACCCAATTGATAAACAACTCCTTGTAATCTTAGATAATCTTCTTCATTGTTCACTCTATTACTAGTCTTTGTGTCATCCGCAAATTCTCATCCAAATCATTTATATAAATGACAAACAAAAGTGGACCTAGTACTGACCCCTGTAGAACACCACTGGTCACAGATCACCAGTCTGAAAATCAACCTTCTACCACACCCTCTGTCTCCTACCATCAAGTCAATTTTGTCTCCAATTGGCGGGAATAAGCAGGAAACCTCCCTGATAGTTGGAGGCATACCTGACACAAAGGAAGATGGATGTTAGAGATCTGTTAGCTTGACCCAAGGACATCCCTGCAGGAATTTGTTCGGCAATTGGTGAACACAAAGTTCGGAACAAGTGTTACTGGATCCAAAATGTTAACTCTGCTTTCTCTCCACAGAACCTTCCAGACTTGCTGAGTTTTTCAGCAATTTTTGATTTTGTTTCCAAATATTTTTAGCTGCTTTATCAACAATAATTCTTCTATCAGTGGTGGAGATGTTTGTTGATGATTGCATACTATTCAGTGCCTTTTGCAGACCTTCGGATATAATGCAGTTAATGTCCAGTTCTGATAGGTCCTGGACAATACCTAGGTTTAAACAAACAAGTGGCAAGTAATGCTCATGCCACACAAGTGCCAGGCAGTGTCAATTTCTAGCAAAGGAGAATCTAACCATCATCGTCTGACTGAAGAGTCTTGAACAAGGGGTCACAGTCTAAGGGTACAGGTAAGGCCGGATAGGACTAAGATGAGGAGAAATTACTTCAGCCAGATAGTGGTGAGCCTGTAGAATTCTCTGTCACAGTAGGAAGTTGAGGCCAAAATATTGAATGTTTTCAAGAATGGTTTAGATATAGTTCTTAGGGATCAAAGGGCATGGTATAAAGTGGGAACAGATTGGATGATTAGCTATGATCATATTGAAGCGTCGGAGTATTGGAGGCTGAGGAGTGACCCTATAGAGGTTTACAAAATCATGAGGGGCATGGATAGTGTAAATAGACAAAGTCTTTTCCCTGGGGTCGGGGAGTCCAGAACTAGAGCGCATAGGTTTAGGGTGAGAGGGGAAAGATATAAAAGAGACCTAAGGGGCAACGTTTTCACAAAGAGGGTGGTACGTGTATGGAATGAGCTGCCAGAGGAAGTGACGGAGGTGAGTACAATTGCAACATTTGAGAGGCATCTGGATGGGTATATAAATAGGAAGGGTTTGGAGGGATATGGGCCAGGTGCTGGCAGGTGGGACTAGATTGGGTTGGGATATCTGGTCGGCATGAATGGGTTGTTCCGAAGGGTCTGTTTCCATGCTGTACATCTGTATGACTCTATGAGTCTCTATGAATGGCAGAGCAGGCTGAAAGGGCCATATAGCCTACTCTTGCTCTTATTTTCATGATTCTTCTCCACATCCAGCTCCACCAACACTCTACACACTTATAACATATTTTCAAACTCCAACACCTGAGCAGTAAAGGTCATAATTCCACTTCCTTTCTTAATTACTTGCTGCCCATACATGCTAAATGGAGTGTTCATACACAAGAATGCTTGGATCCGTTAATGCTGTATGTTTTTTGCAGTCTCTTGCCATTTAAATAATAACCTGTCTATTGATACTTCTAACTAAAAGATGCACTAACCAATGCATGATCTGTACTTTCAGAAATTAAAGTTTTTTTTGTCCACTCACTCAATCTATCCATAATCCCCATTTATATCCTCATCATATCATATCCTCCCCATATATTTTTGTATCAACAGCACATTTAGAAAAATGAAGGGAGTGACTAACCATGTAAGTTGTAGATAGTATAACATTGAAAACAAAATCAAGAAATGTGCAAAAGGTTAGTGGTAAAACAGAAGATTGGGGAAGTACAAAATGAAAACAACAAAGACAGCAACAAAAAAAGGAGGAAAACAAGCTTTGAGGTTAAACTTGCAAGTAGTATCAGGATGGATAGCACAAGCTGTTTTAAATATATATATATTATATATATATATATATAATATATATATATATAATAAAAAGGAAGAGAGAAGCTAAAGTGAACAGGGAAGCCTTCAAGACCGAGGGTGGAGAAACAATAATGAGGAACCAGGAAATGACTCTGAAATTGAATAGACACCTTGCACTGATCTTCACATGAGAATTTAAGAGTATAATTCCAAAATTACTAAATAATGAAGGGATAAAAGGAGGAACAGAAATATATGCAATAACTATTACTAGAGAAAAAGTGGTCAGGAAAGAAATGGGACAAAACGTTGATCAGATCCTGCAGTGATTTCCGGTGAACGTGCATTAAGTGCTGAAAGCTTAAACATTAGAAAGCAGCTGACATGCAATCCATTCGCCATACCCACAGACTCTCATCTCAATCTATACAGCCCTGATACTGCACAGGCAGTGAAATTGGTAAGTCTTTTGGAAATGTTATTGCCTTAAAAGCAATATATAAATTTAATTTTGTTATTTTTGCTGATGTTGAAAATCACTAACTTGCTTAAATTCCTATTCTGACCTGGTGGCTAGTGTTTCTAATTTCTTCCTCCCTATCTCTTAAAGTACATTTTATTTTAATCAATCATATATCAGTCGTTCTCTGGCATATGGAACCCTTTCTCTTCATCCTCAGTTGAAATGTTTCTGTCTTGGTTCTTTTTGCATAAGGTTGCTGATTATTAAAATATAATGGTCCTAAAAGCTTTAATGATGGAGAATGCATGAGACTTTTCCCAGTCTGAAGGTGTTATATAATCTTCTGTAGAGCATTAAGGAGTCTACTTGTAGATCAGAATGAGGTCAGATGTATCATTGCTGAGCTTGTTATTGTTAATAATTATATATAACTAACCAATGTAATTTGTATCTATTGCCAACATGTTATTATTTTGAAGGCACAAGAATTCATATTAAGGCTCAATAGTGGTTAATTCACTATCATTGATAAGCACAACAGATCATCAATCACAGTATGGAAGGCAGGATCCAGGGTTATTGTGGCAGAGCGATAATGTCCCTGCCTTTCAGCCACAAGGCGATGGTTCAAGTCCTACCTACTCCAAAGGTGTATAATAACATCTCTGAACAGATTGATTAGGAAAAAAAATATAGAAGGATTGATGGCAACACTTTGCACCATAAAATTGACATCAGTAAACACTTGGCATAATGGTAGAAATGAGATTGTTACTTACATACCACAGAGTCAAAAAAAAAATCTATTGAACACAGGTGGAAAAACGTTTTAGAGGAAAAGTATCCTTATCAGTTTAAGAATTTTACCCATTTAAGAACATTTAGACAGTTAGCAGCTACACGCTCCTGAAAGGCAATGTAAAAGGAATGGCAGGGCAAAAGAAAAACTCCAGACTAAAACATCACCTCCAGGCGAGGGAGAGTGCAAGGAAGAAAGAGTCAACTAGAATAGGAGTAAAAAGAATAGTTGCATTGTGCAGATATAAATTCCTAGAGAAGAAGGATCTGGAGATGCAGTTCTGATTCAAGGTTTAAAAACCGAAATTAATGGAAAGAATCAGCAGGTCGAGGCAAAATCGGTGGAGAGAAATCAGAGTTAACATTTCAGATAGAGTGACCCTTCCTCAGGACTGATGGTAGCCAGGAAAATGTTTGTTTATTGCAGAAGATAAGGTGGAGGGGAGGGGTAAAAGAGTAAACAATAGGTGGGGATAGAGCCTAAACAGAGAGAACAGTTAGACAGACGAAGGAGTGGATAGCGATTTGGCTGGGACAGTGAATAGCTGTTCATGGGGACTGTTAGAGGCTAACAATGTGTCATGTATAATAGCAGACTATGTGATAACAAACAAAAATAGAAATTGCTGGGGAAGGGTGACTCAACCTGAAACATTAACTCTGATTTCTCTCCACAGATACTGCCAGACCTGCTGAGCTTTATCATCAATCTCTATTTTTGTTTCCGATTTGCAATATACATAGTTCTTGCAGGTTTTATGTGGCCTGGAATGTGGGTTTGCGATAAGGACATGGGAGAGCTCAAGCCCTAAGGTTGTTGAACTCAGTATAATTATTGAGTTCAGAAGGCGGAAGAGTTCCCAAGCGGAATGTAAAGTGCTGATTCAAGGTTGACTGGGAAACAACTGAAATGGAGCTCCAGGAATTGAGCTAAGATCTGTGTATGCCAGAGAAAACCACTTTAACTCACAACACAAAGGAAGAGCTTGCAGGGGTAAAAGTGAATAGGGGACCTATCTTTCAGACCCTCCACCTCTGCTACAGCAAGTACACACCATGAGGCATGGTTACAGTAGCAAATTCAAGGGCCATTAAGTTAAATTATACTGATATTGCAGTATCAGGTGCATTGCAGAACAGATTTACAGTGACAAAAGAGCACTTTAAAAGATTTGTAAGGCACTCTCTGAAATAATCGAGGAGAAAGTGAGGTCTGCAGATGCTGGAGATCAAAGTTGAAACTTTATTGCTGGAACAGCACAGCAGGTCAGGCAGCATCCAGGGAACAGGAGATTCGACGTTTCGGGCACAGGCCCTTCTTCAGGAATGTTTAAGCCATTCCTGAAGAAGGGCCTGTGCCCGAAACGTCGAATCTCCTGTTCCCTGGATGCTGCCTGACCTGCTGTGCTGTTCCAGCAATAAAGTTTCAACACTCTCTGAAATAAGAAAATTAAAACATTTTAAGGCAGCAATAAGATTGGAATATACATAGTTAAACTGTGGATTGGACAGGAGGACTTATTAAGTCCAGAGCCACTTAAGTTTATTTGAAATACCATGGAAATGTGTACCATTTTGTCTGTGAAGAAGCAGGAAAACTTCACCTTGGCTACAGAAGGCAGGAAAACCTCTGTTTGTTTGTGTAAAAGGCAGGGAAAAACTCCCAGAAAGCAAAATAAAGATACAGATTGCTATTTATCAGAATCTAAAGGTTTCAATTGATTGCTATATTACAAAATTAAAACATTTCAATGTACGAAAGAATAGTATATTGCTTTAATAATGAGTTTAAAAGCTTGAAAAGATTTTAAAACAAGACAATTAAAACAACAGAGTTACTGCAAGATTAAAAATGTAAAAGCCAGCCAATTTCAAACATGACTAGGATACTGTCAATTTAAATCACCTTTAGTGCTACAAATAAATAACAACATTTATGACAGAATGAATAATATTACCTCAAAAAGATAAAGTCAGAGATAGGCCAAATGTAACATGGGTTTGGATATCTTGGAAGAAACAATTTTAAAAATATAGAATTGCTTTAACTTTAACTGCTAAATCTCAAGCTGAACAAGTAAATGCTTTGCCCTACAGCTATTGACTTGATAAGTGGTGAAAAAATAAAAAGTGCAGATCTATTTTGGAGATGATTCAACAAATTATGGTAATGGTTTCAATACGTAAACGAATACAATCCTTGAAAGAGCTTAATTTAACCAAAGAGTTCAGTATCTAGAGGAATATGTAGACATTTTCATTATGACTTTTAAAGATTGGTGGAGGAATATGATTATGGAGCTTTGAAAGTAGTATTCACAAGACATAGATGGCTTTTGGAATTATTAATAAGTTTTTCTCTGATTCATTACAGTCCAAGAATGTTTTGACTTTGGAGAAAACTTTCAAGTTGTGCTGGACGTAGAAACCAGTAAGACTGACAGGCAATTTCTGAGAGGTAGGCTACAATCTTATTTCAGGAAAGCAACTGAACCTTGTCACTTTGTAAGGTATAAACATTCTATAGACACACGTGATAAACCAATATCAAAAGTAGACTAAACAGAAGATATTAAGATGCTGAGACAGTGCTGTGGAACAGGAAAAGCTTCGAAAGCATGTGCTATAAGACAAGCAAGCTACATCTGTAAAACTGTTCAGCTCTTCCAGAAGATGTACAGAAGTAGGTCTTGTTACAGAACACGAGGCAGGCGAATGCTTACTCATATAATTATGCTAATAAGCTAGAACTCCCACCACTGGAGAAGATACCTAAAGGATTCTAAGGATAAATTGGTGATTCAGTGACTCAAATTTAACAAAATTTGTTTCTGTCAATGGGCATCTTGTTAAATTTAAGTTTTATTCTGTGCGAGTGTCACTATTATCAGATCATAACATTAGTTGAAGAAATAGGAGTTTCAACCTACAGAGCTCAAATGGCATGCTTAACGTGCAATAATTCTTTAAAGCAAAGGTATGCCACAAGTAACAATGACAAACACACAAGAGATGAAAATGCATAAGTGGTTCACATGCAACACTTCCCATTTTTGATACTGCATACATCTTGACATTAACATTCCTTCTGTCGCACCTGAGGAGGCATGGAGCATGGAGGAGATCGAGCCCAGCATGGAAGAGATCAAACCCTTTTGGTGGAGAGGTAGTGCAAGCCCAGCATGGTAAGCACTAAGAAAAGGACAATCATGTTGAACTTTTAACCTTATTCTTTATTTTTCTACTTTGTACCTAAGATTTTGTATCTTTGTAACTAAGGTATCTTTGTAACTAAGATCACTCTGGGAATGGCGTCATTGTATACTTTTCACCGTATTCCTGTATCCCTGTACTTAGGTACACATGACAATAAAATCTAATTCTAATTCTAGTTCTAATTCTAACAAAGGAACTCAACTAGTTCCAAGAGAATGACTGGTCCAGCAACAATCTGGTGAAAGATTTCATTGGACTTCCCAGACTTATGATAAAGTACAACGTCCTATTGAGCTTGCTTATTTTACGTAAGAGAAATATTTATACTGTTAGCAAAAAGGAAATCTGCTACTTTACAGGACTATTGGAAATGTTTTCTATTCCTATCATCTCTAAAACATAATCATTTGAAAAACATGAGTCACTTTTGCCAGAAGAAGCAGATAGCGAGGACAAGAATGACTGTCGAACTCACTTCAACTCATTGATAAATCTTGAATTGAAGGTGATCAGACAGCAAAATAGTCAGCTGACAGTACTGTATTGACGCAACAGATTTAATTTTGATATCCTTAGATAAGCACATGTATGATTTTGGGATAATGTAGGGGAACAAGCTGAGAATAGTTCACAGGGTCGGCACAACATTGAGGGCTGAAGTGCCTGTTCTGCGCTGTATTGTTATATGTTCTATCACAAGTTAAGTGTAACATTTGATATTTTGTTTTTCACTGTAGAGTTGTCCGAACTAGTGACAAGGAAGATCCTGCATGAGTGACAATTCTCTAGCACCATGAATGAAGATGTGAAAATGTTCACCAGAAGGACAACCAGAGAGGATGAAGATGTTGTCCAACCTGTGCAATGGGTTGAATCAAAGAATGTATACACTTCAATATGAATATATGAGCAGATTGAAAGCAAAGATTTACTTGAACAATGTGGGGCGGCACGGTGGCTCAGTGGTTAGCACTGCTGCCTCACAGCATCAGGGACCCAGGTTTGATTCCAGCCTCGGGTGACTCTCTGTGTGGAGTTTGCATATTCTCCTCATATCTGTGTGGGTTTCCTCTGGGTGCTCCGGTTTCCTTTCACAGTCCAAAGGATGTGCAAGTCAGGTGAATTGGCCAAGCTAGATTGCCCATATTATGAGGTTCATTAGTCAGAGGGAAATGGGTCTGGGTGGGTGACTCTTCAGAGGGTCGGTGTGGACTTGTTGAGTCAAATGGCCTGTTTCCACTCTGTAGGGAATCTTTTAAAAAAATGGAGATGAGTTGTCTGTGGCTCTGTGAAAGCCAGAACCATGCTAATGGCTTGAAGCAATGATAAAAAATGACAAACTATCTAGTCTTAAAATGCAAGATACAACAAGTGACTATTAATTTTCAAATAATTCTTATTATGGGCATTCATGAGACTCCAAGTTTCAGGTCTGATACCTGAGTTAGCAGGGAAAAGCACTCAATGGGAATTTGGAAGGTTAAGGGTCCTCCAGATCAGTTAATGAACTGACTTCTTGTTTTTCCATAGGCACCATCTTCTGCAAAAGGAGTCCAAGAGATAAATGATCCTCTTGTGGAGAATTGTCTAAATGCAGCTCAGAGTCAAGGTCAATAGTTCTCAAGTTAAAGAGCTATTAGTCTTTCAGAATTGAAGATGACATTTTCTAAGACAACAGTGAATCCACCAAAGCACATATTATCTAAATTTGGAAGGTTTTAGTTATAAAGAGAGACTGGATAGGCTGGAATGTTTTTCCCTGGAATATAGGTTACTGAGGGATGACCTTATAGAAGTTTATAAAATTATATGGGGAATAGATAAGGTGAATAGCCAAGATGTTCTCCCCAGGGTGGGCGAGTTCAAAACTAGAGGGTATAGGTTTAATGTGAGAGGAGAAAGGTTTAACAAGGAACTAAGGGGCAACCTTTTCACCCAGAGGGTGATGTGTATTGGAATGAGCTGCCAGGGTAGAGGTGAGTACAATTACAACACTTCAAAAACATTTGACAATTGGGATAGGAAAGATTTCGTAGGAAATGGGCAAAATGCGAGCAAATGGGATTAGTTCAGTTCAGGAAACCTGGTTGGCATGGATGAATTGGGCTGAAGGATGTTTCCATGTTGGATGACTCTATAAAAATTCTTGGGGGAGATGGGGTAGTGTTAAATTTAGAAATACTTGTATATCAGAGCACAAGTGATTTGGGGAAAAGAAAACTTAAGAGGAAATGTTGCATAAGGGAATGTTTCTAAAAGTGTTAATTTGGAGATTTTATTCAGGTCCAGCTAACCTGATGATGTCTTTTAGTCTTGAGTGGAGAATCAAGGAGGCCAGTTTCAGACCCCAATGAAGACAGACATATCATCCTTGAGCCCTGCTGGTCTTCGTATTTACATCTAACCAACCAATGTAACCTATCAATTGCTGTTAGGCAATAAATTTTAACTGTGTTGAGAAAACAAGTGCCTCTTCTTGTTGAAACTCACTGGTGGATTATCTCTGCCGCTGCTAACCAAACAGGTCATTAGACTGAGTATAGAAATGAGAATTAGCAGCTGTCCTTGACCCAAATACAATGCTAGGTTCTGTAAACATAAGGCAATAATGGCCCATGCTCTAATCTCCTACAACTGAATCTCCTGCTAGATCTTTCATCCTCTGCAGAATTGACTTTGTTTAGAATTTGAATATAAATTTATAACACATCTCACTCAGCCCAGTTAATTATCAACATTGCTAGTGTTGGGAATTAATGCTCTATCCTGCTTTTTGCTGTTAATGATTTTAGATATTACATTTTTCAACATTTGCAATTGTCTTACCTGTTTTCTGTCCATGATTAGTGAATAAAAACTCAGTACAACTATGAAGTGTCATAAGGTCTGTAAGTTGTAATGTCATCCCACTTTAATAAATTAGATCAGCAATGAAAATTTGCTATTAAAATTGTTCCTGAATCGAACTGATTAATGAATCATGAAAGCCACCACTCTCTGAAGGTTGTAAAGGGTCACAGTCATAATGAGCTGCTTGTGGTCTTTATGTAGTTACAGTAAGCTTAAACCCATAACCACCAAAGCATTAATTTGACATGAGAGAATTCAAGCAGCTTTACTGGAAAGAAGCACATAGCAACTGACTCATATGCTACCTGACTATTTCACAGTGAAAATCTCTTAATATATAAGAATCGTTTTCAGAAGGTATCCAGACACCAGATAATTCATAGACAGAATGCACTATAATGTTCAATTGGAAGGGATGTGCAAATAAAGATATTTGCTTCGTATATATGAGATGACTAATTGTGTCAAAAAATAGGCTAAGATTTATAAATTCATGATCCCAGTGTAAAACATCATGAGATTTAAGAACATAGAGTGGAATGTGAGATTTTTGGCATTTTGAATTTCCATCAGATTATGCATGAAATGTGACCAAGATACAGTCACCTGCCCATACTAGTGTTTACAGTCCAGTTGAGGCACCTTCTGTCCTTGCTCAGCCAAGTCAATCAAGATTACCCTCTCTGCCCCTTCTCCCAAATTAGTCTATCTGTCTCCCATTAAATGCATCAGTGCTATTCACTTCAACCATCCTTGTGCTATCAAATTACACATTCTTTCCTCTTTTTGGATAACTTCTACTTATGCTCTTCCTCACAAGTGGGAATGTTCTCTCAGTATCAAATCTATCAAGAACCTTCCATAATTTTAAGGATCTCTATGATGTCACCGTCAATCTTCTTGTTTTAATAAGAGAAATAAAATCCTTCCTGTGCAGCCTCTCTTGAAGCAGATATTGTCACATTTCTGACACAGCATTGTGAATCTTAAATGGAAATGTGCAAGGCGTGCAGAAAGCAAGAGCTAGGCTGAAAGTTTCGAGGTCTAAAAGGATGTTATCTATTGTGTTCCACAGATGTTTGAGCTAGGCTTTTCATTTACAGCTTTTTTTTTTCATTTACAGTTGCCTAGGAATTCTTATTAATGTCAGAAATAGTCAGGGTCAGGTTAAAAACTAGTCACATGCCTTTAGATCAGTTTGCACTGGCGGTTTCTGGACAGGAGCCTTCTGTTACAAAACAGCAGAGGCCTGTCTCGGAAAGATTGGAGCCAGAAGAGGAAAAAAACACAGCTGAAAGCAAAATAAAATGAAGAATTGCAGATGCTGAAGAAAGCAGAGTTAATGTTTCAAGTCTGATGAAGAGTCACCAAACTCAAAATGTTATCTCTGCTTTCTTCCCACATTTGTTGCTGAGTTTCACCAGTAATTTCTATTAATTGTGGAAACCAAGCCCTGTTTATATGAATAAATGTGTTGTGTTCTCAAGTTTAAATTCCCAGCAACCAGCTGGTTTTGCAGCTATTGTGAAAAGGTAAGGATAGGGGTAAGTTTAGGGACAGAGGTGGTTGGTGGAAGGTGGTTGGGGGTTAGGTTGCCAGGTGAGTGAGAAGGATGTAGCCAGGTTTGTGGGTGAAGTAGGCAGGTTGCCAGGTAGGTTGAGGAACTCTAAGGGTAGGTCAAGAGGTGGGACCAGGAATGTGTCAGAGTGTGAGGAGTTATAATGTCAGATCTGAAGAGGAAGAGGTGTCAGGTCTAGTGGCAAAGGAAGTGTAAGATGGGTCAGCGGGGGACTAATGGGTGAGGCAGAATTTGTGTCAGGTGTAAGGGAGGGGGATTGTATCAGGTATGCAATGAAGAGTTGAGGTGGCTAAAGAGCAGTGCTAATCTCGGGGGCAATGGGGAAATGCGTTGGGTGCCAGTTTTAGTGGTGTGGGGGAGTGGGGAATCTGACGGTGTCAGGGACTGGATATCTGCCACATAGGGATAATGTCCTATCGGTGAGGGGTGTACAAGAGGTCCATTGAAGGATGAGACAGAGGAGGTAAATGGAGAGTAGGAGGTGTCGGTCCAGCATGGGGTTTTGGAAGTATCAGTTCCACTGGATGGGGGTGATCTCAGATCCAATGGATACATTGAGACAAATGAGCAGCCATGGCAATATTATTTTGCTTATCGCCTATTCCTAAATCAAGCCTTCATGTTTCCTTTTTTTATCTCTGTCTCCACCTTCTTCCTCCTTGCAAATCTAGTCTAGTCAATTTATGATGAAAACTGTGAAAGATCAGTGAAGACATCAATTGGCTATCAGAATAAATGGTTATGAGGCAAATGAATCGAGAAAAAAATGTAAAGGAATATATTTTACTATTGAGAATATGAAAATTAGAAAGGTCTTAAAAGGTAGGTGGAAAAACATATTTCTAAGAGAGATGAATAATTATTATAAATATAAGCTAAGGTCTGCTATGTCGAATGTACCAGTTAGTCATTTCTTAATATTTAACGTATGTTTGCATGTTCTGAAATTGGTAGCATCCGCAGTTCACAAGTGAGGACCAATAATGGAATTGGAGATACTGGGAGTCTGGAAGGGGCACCAGAGATGTCCAAAAGAGCACAATGAAAAGCAGCTATGACCTAACAACCAGAGCAGACTCATACAATCCAGGCACATCACAACAAAGCAAGCAGCACCAGCAAGGCCAACAGAGTATAATGGAGGACACAGGTGCCAAGGTAGGACTCCTGATACATCTCCATTGAGGGACACCATGTGTCCACCAGAACACATGGACAGATCTTACATTTTCTCATATGATCTCAGCGTGGCTGTAAACAGGCCCATGTGACCAGGTTTGTGAGGAAAAAGAATGTAGTGGCACACTTATTAAAGGAACACATGCTGAATGAAGCCCACATCAGTTGATAAACAAAATAAGGATGCTGTCATTGTTTCAGTGACCATACAGTGCATGATTGGGTAAAACTGGCCATTCAGTGAATCGGGTCATCAGTAACAGTTTGGATAAAGGATCTGCTAGCAGGTGCATACAATCAATTAATGTGAACACAGCCTGTGAAGAGTCTGGAGAATTGTGTCATTTTGTTGACAATCGTATCTATAGTGTGAGCTTTTGCTTTCATCATGGTATTTGTATCTCATGAGGTAATACTGTGTTTTCCCCTTAACTTAAAAATTAGATATGGTTAGAACAGCACACATACAACAGATGTTTATACAGATGTTGGTATGTACATATATTGCAGTCACAGGCACTTCATTGAATGGACTCAAAATAAGTAATTCAAGTATAAGTAATAGTGTGCTTCCACCACAGTGTTATCCTTCAAGTGGCACACAGTTCAGAACGGAGATTGAGATCTTTATGCCCTCAGGTCACATACTCTGCTACAGTAACGATATCATGAGCATATATCTTAAAGATATAATGCATATTCGCAGTGATGTATAACACACTACAAGGAACTCAAGTTAAGTGAGAATTTGTGCCAAAATGTTTCAAGGAAAGGAGCTGAAAGTGTACCCAATGAAGATCAGTGAGTTTGCAAGTGAAATGAATATGGTTCCTGATAAATCTATGAGATTCATGTTTGTTGTATCTACTATTTTATGTACAATTCGGAATTTATCTCGCCCATGATTTATCTGTTGACTCCTCTTTAATATATACTTCCGGGTTTGGTTGTTGAAGGAAAGGATAAATTCTTGGTTCCCTTTCATTTTACATTGCAATTGATTCGTTAATTTTGTCTGTTTGGATTGTTGAACTCTATGGGGATCGTAATAATTGTAATTTGCTCTAAGGGCAAAGTAAATAACTTGTTCTTTTTAAATTCTCAATGGTTTTGCGTAATTCTTTACGACAGCAGAGTTTTTTTTTATTTTTCTGAGTGCATACCTGCTTTTCTTTATGGAAATCATGTTTAGTTCCAGAACTGAATTGCTGGTGATAGAATGGTTTGAGCCTACGTGATAATCTTGAAAATGGTTATGATGCCTCTCTTCATGTTTTGTTCTCCCAGTTATCTTGATCTACAGTTTTCTTTTCTATAACTCATCCTGAAACTTTTCATTTTTGGTTCATTACCGATTTCTCTCATGCTTTGAGAGATGGTGGTAATTTCTGCTTGGTTGCTGATTGCTCTTATCCAACAGCTTTTATTTCTTGTCCCTTGCAGATTGCTTTCAACACTGAATTGTATTTTCATGCACAGTTTCCATGACTGTTTCTCGTTTGCATTCGCATGCTCAGTACTGATGATCCGTCATTTGAAATCGGTGAGCCATCATTGCTAGTTAGCAATATTCTGATGAAGAGACACTGGGCTCGAAACATTGATTTTTGTTTTCCTCACAGATGCTGCTGAAGTTCTGCGGCAGTTTCTGTTTTTGTTGCTAAACAGCACATGATCTGTATTAAATTTTAGGATTAGCACTGATAAATTATTAGAGGAGATAAGTCAGAGAGAGCTGATATAAAAATACACTATAATTATCTTTAAGTAAGTAACCAAAGTAATTGAACAAACCACAGTGAACAATATACATTGCAAAAGCACAAAATATCCCAGGTGCTTTCCACCTCTAAGCTTTTGATGTTGTTCTGGCTTTTTGTAGCAATAAGATTTAGTGAAATCCGATGATGCTCCTATTTTCTTTATCTCCTGAAAACGCAGTGAGAGATTTTTCGAGATTTTTCAAAAACACGCTCAAATTATACTTCACGATATCTTCTTAACACATTTTTTCAAAATGTTTTAATCTCTCAGCAATTGTAAATTTATCATATTCCTTGATGTATCTTGTTATTGTTTATTTCACTCCTCACACCACTATCACCCCCACCGCAAGAATGTTCAAATTGTTGGCATTAATAACTTTCTGACTTTGCACACCAAACAGGGTTCTTCGCCTGCCAGAAGCGGATATCGTAAATTTGGCAAGAAAACAGTTTGCAGCACACGCCCGAATATCCGGTATGCGTTCCTAGTAGGCGAGGCCCCCTGCCAACAGTGAGAAGTTAGAAGATTAACTGTTGTGCTCCTATTTTTAAAAAAGCTGCAATTCCGAATACTCGCCAGATTCAGTAAAGTTATATAATAGCAATCGTTTACAGTTCTTGACAGGCCTAACATGAATATGTAAAAGGAGTAGCTGACAAGTATTATTGCCTGGAATTGACCTAAGCTAGTCTCACACAAAGGGCTTACAGTGAAATCGGAGTCTATTTTACACAATGACTGATTTTTCTATTTCAAGAAGTGTAAAACAGCTTTGCCGTCAGCCCATTTTATCCAACTGGCAGAAACCAATTTCACTTTGGAGTTCTCCATCAGCTTTTGTTTTGTGCGATATTTGCAAAGGTCAATATCAACACTTTGGGTGAAATTGCTCTGCTCACTACTTCATCAAGAGCATTACCCCATTTACTCTGCATTTGGTAAACTTCCCATTAATATAGTGCTTAGATGATTGTCAAATGGAAACATTAATGCCTTTTTATGAACATTGCACAGCATAATTTTAAATGCATCTTAATAAACTAGTATACTTAGAATATTTTTAAAAAAGTTTTTGAAAAGAAAATTGAAATGCCTTCAAAGTCATAAAATCTTTGTTTGTTATCTTTGCATGTTATCTTGGAACATATAAATCGTTCAGTACTAGTGCCGTGGCTGGGTTCTGGAAGAAGGCTTACGCTGCAATCAGCCTAATTTTCAAATGCAGATATATCAATTTTGTACAATTCATGTACATTCTCACTTTAAGTGCAACAACTGTATTATATCAAATTTCATATTTAGTGTTTTTGAATAGAGAATTAACATATATTTTAATCAATACATGCAATTTAGGTTAATTCATATATTTAATAGAAATTTCATATCAGTTGTAATGAGTAATATCAGCCATGTTTTCTGTAATATCAGATTATTAACATCTTAATATAAATGATGAAATGTTCAAGTTGATGCAATTTTCCTTCCTGCGCAAATAAATTTGGGTTTGTAATGTTGGAACAATAAGAGGACAGTTTTAAAATAAAATCCAAACTGTAGATTAGTTTTATTCTATTCATCAATGGGATGTGGGTGTCAGTGGCTCAGCTAGAATTTATTATCCATCCCTAAGTGCTCAGGAGCAGTTACAAGTCATCCATATCACTATGACTCTATCAGACCAGGTAATGATGGCAGCTTTTAATAAAACAAGGTAATAAAAGAAAGAACTGCCGATACTAGAAATCTATAATGAAACAGAAATTACTGGAGAAATTCAGCAGGTCTGGCAACAGCTGTGGAGAGAAAACAGAATTGCATTACTAAAAATGGCCACTGGACTTGACACAAGATCTGCTGTCTCTTTACAGATGTTGCCAGACCTGCTGTGTTTCTCAAGGATGGTAGGTTGCCTTTCCTCAAGGGCATTAGTCATGAGTGAACCAAATGACAATTAACAGTGGTTTGCCATTTAGTTAACTTTTATTTTGATTTCTAGATTTTGTTACTGTACTCAGATTTCACCCTCTGATTACAATTTTCATTTATCTCTTCAGCCATGACCCAACATTTGCTGGAGTGGAATATTTCATTGTGTACCAGGTTGTTTGGATTGATTTCTGCATCCTTTAGGTAAAATAATTTTCAGCGACAAAGTTGGCATAAAATAGTTGCCCGCTCCAAGAATAAGAAGGAAATGATTGCATTGTTCTTAAAATGATTTTAACAACCATGTGTATCAATTCAGATTGAGCCAAACTCTCAATTATATGGTTCAAAAGGTGACAACTCAAAACCAAATTTGAAAAAAAAACTCTGTATGCGATCAACTTGAAATATGCAATTTTGAGATATGTAATTATATCGCACCTGTAGACTACTGCCAAAGATTGGACGCTAATTATAAGTTTACAAAAATGAAGTCAGAAGTATGCTTCTTTTTCTGAATGGAAAATGATTGAGTAAATATAAGAATATGTTTTATAACAACCACCACATTTAAAACCATTTTAGTTTCATATACTATAAAATATAGAATATTTTACATTTTAAAATAATTATAATCAGATTGCCTGATATGTAACTGAACACAAGTTATGAGCCTCTCATATAAAATGCAATTTTGACCCTTGCCAACATGTAGTTGCTATTTATCTGCCAAAATCTTCCTTTTATGATTACATTTTATAGTATGTATAGTTTAAAATGGTAGAAGAAAAGCACTATGTAGTCTAATGAGCTGGGACAGTTGTGTTAAACGTAGTGCCATTTATTGCATGACAGTAGTCAAGTACAAGATAGACATTGTTGCGAAGTCGCTTGGCAGACTAAAGATATCAGGCCTGTCCCCTCGAGATCCTAAGAGGGTTTTGATTTTCCCCATACAAGTTCTTAGGATGTTTTGATTGAAGCTTGATGCAGCCTTCAATATTAACGCATTCAGAAACATTATTTTACATAACATCGCCTCCTAAACATTTTCCCATAATTAACATTTATACATTGATGTATATAATTATATTTGCCAGCACATATTGCTCCCCAAGTCTCTGACTTCACAAATTCAGATGGCCTGGATTTTTTTTCCAGAATGCATTCTCTTCCGACTCAGAACATTGCTCAAACTTTGGCTTCAGGACAGATGACCTACGTTCTCTTCTGGATCCCTATGAAATCTATAAAATCACTAACAACTGCGGGACATTTGTCTTTTTGGTGCTCTTTATGGAGGATATCATTCTTGCTGAACCAGGCCATGTGTTCATTACCTCACCAGGAGCATCCTTAGTCACCTGAATTTCTTTTGCAGGATTTCTTTTTTTACCCTTCTAGAACAGATAATTGCCCCTCAACATCATCTGAAGGACCTTTAATTTCATGAATTTCCATCATGGAAAATGGGTATCCTGATACAATTGCTGTTTTTCCCACAGCCGGGCAGTTACCTTTTGATAGTATTCTGTGTCTCTGTGCCAGATTTCTTCTTGACTATGTCCTGAAATTGTGGACACTTGTTGTCCCAGCTCTGTGGGGGTTTCCAAAAAGTCTTCTGCAGCCTATCTTCAAACTGTGCAAGCAAATTCTTAGTCTCAATCAATGAGCTAATCTGTGCTGAAGAATGTTGAAACTGTACTTCAACTTGTTAGAATAAGTCCAACACTTGCAATCACGCCCTGTATTTGTTTTACCCAGTCATCTAACATTCACTTCTTCAGTCAAATCATTGTTTTTATTCATTTGTCGAAGTGGGCATCGCTGACTGTCAAACATTCATTGCCCATCCCTAGTTGCCCTTAATAAGGTGGTGGTGAGCTGCAATCTTGAACCGCTAGAATCCACCTGCAATGAGTTGACCCACAATGCCATTCGAGAGGACATTCTACAATTCTTGCGATCACTGTCATTGGTGTTGATCATTCTTTCTTGGAAAATGAAAATAATGAAATATTGTTCATAAATTTGTGTCATCTCATTACCTGACTCAATGATTTGTTCACCAAATGTGTTGCTCTCTGAACAACAACAATTAAAAATTCAGCAATGAGCTGAAGTCAGTCATACTGCTCATTAGTTTCATTAACTTTTGCAGCTTCTCTCAAACTTTGCTGGATTTTTGTCATCTGAAATTCTTTCAGAAATGAAAAGAAAGCAAAACATTTTCTCAATTCCTGTGTAGTCACAAATTTTACAGATTTCACATTGAGTTATTAGATTACTTACAGTATGGAAACAGGCCCTTCGGCTCAACAAGTCCACACCAACCCGCCACCCATTCCCCTACATTTACCCCATCACTATGGCCAATTCACCTAACCTGCACATTTTTGGACTGTGGGAGGATACCGGAGCAAACCCACGCAGACAGGGGAGAACGTGCAAACTCCACACAATCAGTCACCTGAGGCGGGAATTGAACCCGGGTCTCTGGCGCTGTGAGGAAATAGTGCTAACCACTGTGCCACTGTGCCCCCCATAAACTTCAACTTCATTCGAAGAGACACCATGCCAACACGCCACTACCTGGGCTCTGACTCTGCACCTGGTTATTCGCAAGTTTCCCCAGTGTGACCTTTCTCGGATCATCAATAATCATCATAATTCAGATCAAATTCTGTCGCTGCCTAAAGAATGTGTTCTCAGTTAACTCACATGACTTTTAATCTGGTCACTCTTTGACCAATGAATGGTGATGCACTTGAATCTCTGTTCAGTTTTTTTTTGTAATTGCCTCAGACTGTTTCGATTTCATGGTACTGTGTCTTCTCAACAAAATGAAACAAATTTATTTGGCAATCTCAGCTATTCTCAGTTTTCTTTGGGTTAAATTTTGTAGTTTTAATGAAAGTATTTAGTGCCTGTCATGGCTTACAGTGAAGTTTTCACATAATCTTTCACTCTCGGACTCACTATTCCCTCAATTAGGATTGTTTGCATGGAACTGTATAACATGTGAATCAGACATCCTTACCATTGCTGGGACCTCCAGGTTTTCACAAGACTGGCACCATACTTAAAGCACTTCAGAGGCTGAAAGCCAGAAACTGCCCCTTACACTGTGGTATTCGATCATTATCACCGAGGAATGGCACAGAAAGCCAAGCTGTCTCCCTGTTCTGTAGATCAGGCCCCAGAGATTTTGGTGGACAGGATGTTAGAGAGGAGAGCAGTCCTTTTTTTGTGTTGATTGCTAAAACAGATCATGCCACCAGAATCAGATATCCTGGATCCAGATAATAGTCCAGGTCAGTAATGTGTCTCGACTTAAAATATATGACCAGCATTGCTGGAAGCGAGTGTATGATCTTTTGCACACTTCAATGCTTCGTGCACCCATCTTATCATAGCACTCCAAAAATAAAAGACCTTACAGAAGTTCATGTTCATTCTGCCACAGCACACACGTCTCACCAAGGTTCATGGACTATTACTCTCAGTATTGCATGCATCATGTATACTTAATGGTTCTTACTCACCTCATCTGCCAAAACTATTTCCTCTGTGGTTCCTACTTACTCACTGTGAATATCTCACCATCTCTCCTTCTCCTTCATTGTCATTACCTTCTCTTCTATTGAATTCTGTTATACAGGACATCCAAGTTGCATTTTAAGACTAAAAACAGCTATGTGCCACAAGGGTTGGTGTTGGATCCACTGCATTTTGTCATTTATATAAATGATTCAGATATGAAGTGGGAGGTATGGTTAGTAAGTTTTCAGATGACACCAAAATTGGAGGTGTAGTGAACAGCAAAGAAAGTTATCTTACAGTACAATGGGACCTTGAGCAGATGGGCAAATGGGCCAAGGAGCAGCAGATGAAGTTTAGCTTAGATAAATGTGAGGTGTTCCATTTTGGTAAAGCAATCCAGAGCAGGATTAATACAGTTAATGGTTTGCCCTTGGGAGCATTGCCAAACAAAGAGACCTAGGGGTGCAGGTACATAGTTCCTTGCCAATGGAGTCACAGGTAGACAGGGTGGTGAAGAAGGCTTTTGGTACGCTTACCTTTATTGGCAGTGCATTGACTATAGGAGTTATGTTTTTATGTTGTGGCTGTACAGGACATTGGTTAGGCCACTTTTGGAATGCTGCATTTAATTGTGTCTCCTTGCTTTGGGAAGGATGTTGTGAAACTTGAAAAACTACAAAAAAGATTTACAAGGATATTGCTAGGGTTGGCGGGCTTGAGATATTGGGAGACACTGAATAGGCTGGGCTATTGTCCCTGCAACATAAGATGTTGAGAGGTGACCTTACAGAACTTCATAAAATCATGAGGGGTATGGATAGGGTTAATGGTAGTTGTTATTTTTTCCCTAGGAGGGGGAGTTTCAAGATTAGGGAGCACATTTTTTAAGGTGAGAAGAGAGAGATTTTAAAAAGACATGAAAGGCAATTTTTTTAGTCAGAGAGTGCTTCGTGTGTGGAATGAAGTTCCTGAGGAAATAACAAATGTGGGCACAATTACAAACTTTAAAAGACATTTGGATAAGTCCATGAATAGGAAAGGTTTAGAGGGACATGGGCCAGGAGCAGCAAGTAGGACTAGCTTTGTTTGGGATTATGTTCAAAATGGACTGATTGGACCAAAGGATCTGTTTCCGTGCTGTATGTTTCTATGACTCTATGTTCGAGTGGACAGCCAAGGTCTTTTTCTCAGAATGGAGGTGTCCAAAACTAGAGGGCATAAGTTTAAGCTGAGAGGGAAAGGATTGAAGAGGAACCCAAGGGCTAACGTTTTCACACATAGTATGTTGCGAGTATGGAATGAGCTGCGAGGGGAAGCTGGTACAATTAAAACATTTAAAAGGCATTTTGATGGGTACTTGAGTATGAAGGGTTTAGAGGGATATGGATAAATTGATGCTGGCAGATGGGACTACGTTAACTTAGGACATCTGGTCAGCATGCTCGAGTTGCACCAAAGGGTCTATTTCTGTGCCGTACATTTATGACCCTAACTCTATGTGACCTCAGACAATAGGTCTGTCCTGTATGGGATCCTGAGGTGTTCTGTCTTTCCACAAGCTGCTAACATCTTGAGATTGGGTGGAGTTTAATGTAGGTTTTGGCATTGACCCTGTCACAACCATTACCTTATTTAACAGAACACAATTCTAAATCTTCCGAGACAGGAAAAACTAATCTCCAGTTAGTTTTGGTTTGTACTTTTATAAGGCATTATAAAATTATGAGGAATCATTAGCTTCTGTTTGTCTCAAACATTTTAATCCTGAATGAAGGCTACTTTATGGGAGTCATTGCCAAAAACATAGCCTCTTGATTTGAAACACTGGCAAGATTACTGGGATCTATAACAGTGACCATTGACACTCAGGTCTTGAATTTCTGTTCACTAAATTATATTTTTCTTGCAGCAATTGAATTAGAAGATAAATTCATCCTTTGGTGGCCAGAAGAGATTTACCATTTTATTTACATAATGAGTGAAATAGTCATTACTGTCAATTTTCTTTCAAAGTCAGAAGTCACATGGCATCAGGTTATAGTCCAACAAGTTGACTTCAAATCACAAACTTTCAGAGTGCTGGTCCTTCGTCAGGTGAATCTTCTTTCAGAATAAGTGCAAGCAATTGAAGAACTTGCAACCTGCAATTCTACATTTAAAATGACAGTTCACATGCATACTGTTGTACAACCAGGTAAGTACAGGAACAGTGCTTAACTCCTTTATTGAACTTTCAGGTAACTTCCCCATACACTGTATTAACCTTTTTATCTGCTTTTCAAAAGCTATAATCAGCTCTGTCATCAGAAAATATTTCTTGAGCCATTTACATAATGTATTGAGGTTTGTTCCCTTTGGGGCCAACAAATAAGAGATGTGAGTGCAATGCCACCAGCAAACTTTGCAAGTTCATTTTTTATTCTCCAGCACATCTACAGCATGCTAAGAAGACTCTGCATAAGATTGACAAGGCTCATTCGCACAGAAATGGCACATAGGGTTCACACTGAAAACATGTATATTCTAAATTGTCACCTTTCATAGCACAGCAGAATGTAGTAAATATTGAAAACCCAACCGTTTATTCCTTTTCATCTGCTTGCAAGAGACAATTCTACATTAAACAACAAAAGCTCACCTTGAAATCACACTATGACCAAACCACCTGATTAAAACATGCCCTGCCAGCCCTGATCATGACTATCTGCTAAAGGAACTAGGTAAAAACAATGACTGCAGATGCTGGAAACCAGATTCTGGATCAGTGGTGCTGGAAGAGCACAGCAATTCAGGCAGCATCCGAGGACAGGCAAAATCGACGTTTCGGGCAAAAGCCCTTCATCAGGAATAAAGGCAGAGAGCCTGAAGCGTGGAGAGATAAGCTAGAGGAGGGTGGGGGTGGGGATAGAGTAGCATAGAGTACAATAGATCAGTGGGGAAGGAGATGAAGGTGATAGGTCAGGGAGGAGAGGGTGGAGTGGATAGGTGGAAAAGGAGCTGGGCAGGTCGGACAAGTCCGGACAAGTCAGGGGATCGTGTTGCAGGAGGTTAGAAACTAGGATGAGCTGGAGGAAGGGGAAATGAGGAAACTGTTGAAATCCACATTGATGCCCTGGGGTTGAAGTGTTCCGAGGCAGAAGATGAGGCGTTCTTCTTCCATGCGTCTGGTGGTGAGGGAGTGGCGGTGGAGGAGGCCCAGTACCTCCATGTCCTCGGCAGAGTGGGAGGGGGAATTGAAATGTTGAGCCACGGGGCGATTTGGTTGATTGGTGCGGGTGTCTCGGAGATGTTCCCTAAAGCGCTCTGCTAGGAGGCGCCCAGTCTCCCCAATGTAGAGGAGACCGCATCGGGAGCAACGGATACAATAAATGATATTGGTGGATGTGCAGGTAAAACTTTGATGGATGTGGAAGGCTCCTTTAGGGCCTTGGATGGAGGTGAGGGAGGAGGTGTGGGCACAGGTTTTACAGTTCCTGCGGTGGCAGGGGAAAGTGCCAGGATGGGAGGGTGGGTCGTAGGGGGGCGTGGACCTGACCAGGTAGTCACGGAGGGAACGGTCTTTGCGGAAGGCGGAGAGGGGTGGGGAGGGAAATATATCCCTGGTGGTGGGGTCTGTTTGGAGGTGGCAGAAATGTCGGCGGATGATTTGGTTTATGCGAAGGTTGGTAGGGTGGAAGGTGAGCACCAGGGGCGTTCTGTCCTTGTTGCGGTTGGAGGGGTTGGGTCTGAGGGCGGAGGTGCGGGATGTGGACGAGATGCGTTGGAGGGCATCTTTAACCACGTGGGAAGGGAAATTGCGGTCTCTAAAGAAGGAGGCCATCTGGTGTGTTCTATGGTGGAACTGCTCCTCCTGGGAGCAGATACGGCGGAGGCGGAGGAATTGGGAATACGGGATGGCATTTTTGCAAGAGGTAGGGTGGGAAGAGGTATAATCCAGGTAGCTGTGGGAGTCGGTGGGTTTGTAGAAAATGTCAGTGTCAAGTCGGTTGTCACTGATGGAGATGGAGAGGTCCAGGAAGGGGAGGGAGGTGTCAGAGATGGTCCAGGTAAATTTAAGGTCAGGGTGGAATGTGTTGGTGAAGTTGACGAATTGCTCAACCTCCTCGCGGGAGCACGAGGTGGCGCCAATGCAGTCATCAATGTAGCGGAGGAAGAGGTGGGAGTGGTGCCGGTGTAATTACGGAAGATCAACTGCTCTACGTAGCCAACAAAGAGACAGGCATAGCTGGGGCCCATACGTGTGCCCATGGCTACCCCTTTGGTCTGGAGGAAGTGGGAGGATTCAAAGGAGAAATTGTTAAGGGTGAGGACCAGTTCGGCCAAACAAATGAGAGTGTCGGTGGAGGGGTACTGTTGGGAACGTCTGGAGAGGAAAAAACGGAGGGCTTGGAGGCCCTGGTCATGGCGGATGGAGATGTAGAGGGATTGGATATCCATGGTGAAGATGAGGCGTTGGGTGCTGGGGAAACGGAAGTCTTGGAGGAGGTGGAGGGCGTGGGTGGTGTCTCGAACGTATGTGGGGAGTTCCTGGACGAGGGAGGATAGGACAGTGTCGAGGTAGGTAGAGATGAGTTCAGTGGGGCAGGAGCATGCTGAGACAATGGGTCGGCCAGGGTGGTCAGGCTTGTGGATCTTGGGAAGGAGGTAGAACCGGGCAGTGCGGGGTTCCTGGACTATGAGGTTGGAAGCTGTGGGTGGGAGATCTCCTGAGGTGATGAGGTTCTGTATGGTCTGGGAGATGATGGTTTGGTGATGGGGGGTGGGGTCATGGTCAAGGGGGCGGTAGGAAGAGGTGTCCTCGAGTTGGCGTTTGGCTTCAGCGATGTAGAGGTCAGTGCGCCAGACTACCACTGCGCCCCCTTTGTCTGCTGGCTTGATGGTGAGGTCAGGATTGGAGCAGAGGGATTGGAGGGCTGCACGTTGTGAGGATGAGAGGTTGGAGTGGGGGAGGGGGGTCGACAGGTTGAGGCAGTTAATGTCCCACTCCCCACCTCTTCCTCCGCTACATTGATGACTGCATTGGCGCCACCTCGTGCTCCCGCGAGGAGGTTGAGCAATTCGTCAACTTCACCAACACATTCCACCCTGACCTTAAATTTACCTGGACCATCTCTGACACCTCCCTCCCCTTCCTGGACCTCTCCATCTCCATCAGTGACAACCGACTTGACACTGACATTTTCTACAAACCCACCGACTCCCACAGCTACCTGGATTATACCTCTTCCCACCCTACCTCTTGCAAAAATGCCATCCCGTATTCCCAATTCCTCCGCCTCCGCCGTATCTGCTCCCAGGAGGAGCAGTTCCACCATAGAACACACCAGATGGCCTCCTTCTTTAGAGACCGCAATTTCCCTTCCCACGTGGTTAAAGATGCCCTCCAACGCATCTCGTCCACATCCCGCACCTCCGCCCTCAGACCCAACCCCTCCAACCGCAACAAGGACAGAACGCCCCTGGTGCTCACCTTCCACCCTACCAACCTTCGCATAAACCAAATCATCCGCCGACATTTCCGCCACCTCCAAACAGACCCCACCACCAGGGATATATTTCCCTCCCCACCCCTCTCCGCCTTCCGCAAAGACCGTTCCCTCCGTGACTACCTGGTCAGGTCCACGCCCCCCTACGACCCACCCTCCCATCCTGGCACTTTCCCCTGCCACCGCAGGAACTGTAAAACCTGTGCCCACACCTCCTCCCTCACCTCCATCCAAGGCCCTAAAGGAGCCTTCCACATCCATCAAAGTTTTACCTGCACATCCACCAATATCATTTATTGTATCCGTTGCTCCCGATGCGGTCTCCTCTACATTGGGGAGACTGGGCGCCTCCTAGCAGAGCGCTTTAGGGAACATCTCCGAGACACCCGCACCAATCAACCAAATCGCCCCGTGGCTCAACATTTCAACTCCCCCTCCCACTCTGCCAAGGATATGGAGGTGCTGGGCCTCCTCCACCGCCGCTCCCTCACCACCAGACGCATGGAAGAAGAACGCCTCATCTTCTGCCTCGGAACACTTCAACCCCAGGGCATCAATGTGGATTTCAACAGTTTCCTCATTTCCCCTTCCCCCACCTCATCCTAGTTTCTAACCTCCAGCAACTCGATCCCCTGATGTGTCCGGACTTGTCCGACCTGCCCAGCTCCTTTTCCACCTATCCACTCCACCCTCTCCTCCCTGACCTATCACCTTCATCTCCTTCCCCACTGACCTATTGTACTCTATGCTACTCTATCCCCACCCCCACCCTCCTCTAGCTTATCTCTCCATGCTTCAGGCTCTCTGCCTTTATTCCTGATGAAGGGCTTTTGCCCGAAACGTCGATTTTGCCTGTCCTCGGATGCTGCCTGAATTGCTCTGCTAAAGGAACTAATCTAGTTGGGATAGTGGCTGAGGCCTGTGGGTATATTTAGTGTCCCATGGTTTGGGAAAGAAAGAAAACATTATAAGAAAATGAGAGAGTTCAAGGATAAGAAAAGAACATCAAAGGTCATCCTTCTTGTATCTTAACTTTTTAATTAAACATCCAGCTGTACCTTAAAAGTCACTAACTCTTTTCTCAGCAACTCCTTGCCAGCTTATTATTCTATTTGTGAGCATTTAAATAACGCAAATAAACATATGATGCATGCATCAGGATTGTGTTCATATGGACATCAATAAACAGAGAGTTGGTGGTGCAGTGATGCTAGCAATCGAAAAAGCTCTTGGGACGTATGTTCAAATCCCACAATAGCAACTGGTGGAATTTGAATTCAGCTAATAAAATATCTGGAATTGAAAGCTGGTTACAGCAAATGGAACCATGAAAATATGATTGATTGTTGTAAACAGCCATTTGTTTCAATAGTGCCCATTCAGGGGAAAACAAATTGCTGTTTTTATTGGGTGGTGGACAATTTTCTTTTTTTTCCTTCATGCCTGAAAGGAAAATAAGAAATTTCTTGTTAGAATGTCGAATGAGCAGGACCATGAAGTGTAACTGGGGAGCAGTGCAGCTATGAGCCAATGTGAAGCAGTACTGTTGGACAGGGAGGTTGAGAGTTTGCGTATGACAACATATAGCACTGAGTGTGGATCACTTGAGTTGGAATCCACGTGGGGTGAGTCTGAGTTGGAAGCAGTCACTGAGGAATGTGATATGGCTTTGGAAACAAGTTTTAGCAAATACCTGTTCAAACACTAGGACCAACGACAAAATTAATGACAGTTGGCAACCTGCCAGAACTGCTAAGCTTTTCCAGCAGTTTCTGTTTTTATTCCTGTTGTTCTTACAGGTCTGGCCCACATGTGAGTTTTGACTTTTCTCTGGAAAGACCTAGCAATGCCACTCAATGCAGGGCTGATGCACACTGCTGCATCGAAGGCTACTTGCAACCTCTATGATTTGTGACTTGTAGATCACTGAGGTTCTGCATATATCCAAGAAAATTGTAATCCTCCGATTTGATAACATTCACCTGGATTAATCAAACCAAACACACTGCTGGGTTATGGGACAGGGTTTTTTTTTAATGTTCTTTGAATCTCAGACACTTCAACTTTGTAACTGTGACTATCATATCTTAGACCGGTGTAAAAAATGAGAATTATGTAGCTGCAACTGAGTGGCTGGTCCAATTAAAGAGATTTAAGCCTGAGTTCACAACCCTGCTGTGGTTAATCTGATCATAGAGTTCAATGTGGCTATTGTCAAGGTCAAGGAAAAGTGACCTTGAGTTCATGCAGCCAGACTCCTAAACCCTCCACACGAAAGCATGTGAACCAGACAATAATTAATAGTATGGATTGCCGTCTTCCATCTGGAATGAGGTCGGATGGAATTCCAGGTTTGAAATACCTGTGGAGGAGAAAAAGGTACCAAAAGATGAGTGGCCCTTATCTGCAGCTTGCACCATTTTTGCGTTTCCCAAGCAAGAGAAAATATTATTGTGGGCCAAGGCAAATGTGGCTTCTTTGTCCCAGTGCAGCGTTTCAAACTGGGAGCGATCATTTCTGAGCAGCCTCCTGCCCACTCACAGATCGTAAGGGAATTACATTCACTTTTCCACTCTTTCTCTGTGCGTTTCTGTTTCTCTCTCTCTCTCTCTCTGTGACCTTCTTTCAATTTTTATCTCTCTCTTTTGTCACTCCGACATTATTTAAGATGCTGTGAGAATTTCTAGGTGCACTGGGGGATTTAAAGCATGTCAGTGCGCTGCAGGAATATGCAGCATGTCAATGACAAAGCCTGCTCACAATCACAGTCAGGGAGAGTAGAACTCTGGGTAGGGCTCTGAAGGGTCTGGGAGCTGGGGAAAGACTGGAACTTGGGGAGAAAGAGAAAGAAAGATGTCTCTCCATTTCTCTGGTCTCTCACTTCACTTATATCGGCTTTTGCTTTTGGAAATTTTCTTGAGTATGCATAAAGCAGGTTGAACCAACAGATCATTTGTCCCAGTTTGGCTGAGATCATCTGAGGCAAGGTAAAACCACCACCGGTTGTCTCCCTCTAAAGATAGCAGCCCTAAGGTCCTCTGGGATTATGTGACTTTACGCATGGGTCTGTGTACCCTGTTGGAGGTCCTTGGATATGTCTTCAGCACCTCTGAATAATTAGAGTGATGTTGTGCATTTGCACTTTTACACTTTGCTGTACTATCGTTAAAATAACCTTAGGAATTTACAAGTTTGTGATAAATGTATGCATAATATGCGCTCCAATCTGGCATCTGTGAGTCTGCATCTTGCAGCAAGCTTGCTTTAAATGAGTTGAGGTGTTACAGCTGGGGAATAATTGAGTGTAGCAAGCTTTTCACTTCTACAGCGAATTTTAAAACAATGTTCTCCCGAGGATTGAGTGTGGATGAGAAGCTAAAATTAATTTGAAATCAAAGAATAACTAATATAAAAATCTTTTTCCAACATGCAAGCTCCTTGTTTTTTTTTCTGCTTGGTAGAAAAACACTATAAGGTCACAGTCCTAATCTGAGGCAAGGCCCTACCAATCCCATATCAATTTCCTCCAATCCCATTGCAGATGCCTCAACACTCCATTAATCCATAAATGTCAATGTCACATTTCCTTTCGTTTTGCATGCATTCTTTGCATTTAATTTAAATTGCTGGCCGGATGATCTCATTATGCTTCAGTACATTAATGGGCTGTACAAGTCCAAAAGATATGCTACATCAAATATTAAAATGTCTGCACTTGATTGTAATTTGTAAAGTGTAGTTTCATCAGATGGTCATTTGCAAAGATTTTGGATAAACGAAGGACACTGGCTTGAAGTTCTTGCCTTACAAGAATGTTTCTAGAAGCGTTAATATTCATGTTACATTGAGCTCCATCCATTCTGTTGATTTCACATGCAGCCTTTGATTAGAGATGGGACATTCTACTCCAGCCTTCAGAGGTAGCAGATGTCTGTTGTAAAGTTCCTGAGGGTTTCAGTAATTAACTTGATCAGAATGTGGTTGCAATTACTGCTATCATGCAGTGAAGAGTGTTGTTAACTTTGAACAGTACCACTTCTATTAAAATGTCAGTGTACCTTCTGTTATTGTCACTATGTAGTAGGCCCTGGAGTAGTTTAAGCAAAGAAGGGTTGGTGGAAGTGAATGACATAAAAGAATCCTTACTCTAAATGAATAATGAAATGAAAAATACACTGCAAACTCAATTAATAAATCTATAATAAAATCAGATTATGCCATGGAAACAATAAATGTTTGGGCTAATGTGACTTAGCATTTTTGAAGGGAGACCAAACTCATCTTTTTACCCATCTATCACATATGGCATCCATCATATCCAGATCTGGCTTGAGCTTAAGAAAAACACATTTGCTTCTGAAATAAACAGGTGCCACTTGTCTTTCAAACAGCAATCAAAATATGGTCAATGAATGACCTAGCTCAGATCTATTGGATGTAGGTATCAAATCTGTCCTGTCTAGTGCATTGTGCTTGACACGGCTCTAATCTACCATGATGAAAGTGTCATTCTTCTTGCTCAATGTTATCATCTTTCTCCTTGGAAACCTGCTGCTACACTTCCAGCTCTTCGCATCCAACACATCATTCCTTTCATTACCAGCTCCATTTGTGCAAAGCACAGCATACAAAGATCATGTGGCAAAATCTGGAGTATATACTAGAAATGTCCAGAACAATCCAAACAAAACTTCAGAATCTCAATTTCAAGAGACGCTGCACTCTGGTGGAAGAAAAGGCTGCATTGTATAAACATTCAGCCTCAGTCAGAGAGTTGCAAAAGGAGAGTCTTCAGCCATACTTGCAGAGGGTCCTGGTCTCCTAGCAGCCATTCTTGCAAACGATCAAGCTCCTGAATTGAAGCAGGAACACAAAAGTTCTCGTGGATACAAGCTTCATGGCAGTTTCCAGGGTATTTGGTGCAAACCTTTAAGATATGCCATCAATGATCACAGGCAGCTTGCACATTGACCAATTTACCATTGATAAAGTTTGTTATGTAAGATATGGTAATGTCAAAATGTAGTTTGTATAAATCATTGAACCCTGTATCTGGAGGATCTGTGGAGCATTGTTGACAGACTCAACCTGGGCTGCAATATTGACCTTGTCATGGGGAAACAAGATAAAGCTTGGTGACCTGAGACAACTCACATCAGTAACAACCATGACACCTTTGCAGGCTGAGGATTAAAACGTTCCAGACAAGTCCCACATGGATTCTTGGAATCACCCAGTTGTACAAAAATGATGGCAGCTATCAGATAGACGGTCACCGGGAGAGAGAGAGAGAGACAGAGACATGGACAGCCACTCCTTCAGCTACAAGTACTTCTCAAACAGCTAAGACAATTCTGTGACTGTGCCGCCCCTCCTCCTTCTCCCCCTCACACCCCCCCCCCCCCCCCCCCCAAGTGAACCACTTTGGCAATGACCTTTGCTATATTTGGATCCATTAGTCACACACAATAACTCTCCATGAAGGAATATCAGAAAACCAATAGGTCATTAGTAATGGTCACAGTTATCATGTACATCACACACAAGTGACAAGTTAGGATACAACCCCATCCACTGAAGGGCCTCAGATTGCTCAAATGTACAATCCACAACTTTGGGCAGAACAGAAAGTATTTACTGGGCCCAATTTGGATGTGGTGTCAGCTCTTTCTTACTTCAATTGTACATTTACAATTCAGATAAAGATGGAAGGTAACATAGGTAGTGATCTGGGCTAAGCCATTCGCCCTCCCAAAATATTTCAGACTTTTTTTCCCTTGCACTGCCTGTGAGCTCAATAGTTCTGATCTTCTCCACTTACCCACTCAACTCCTACATTTCAATCTTCATCTCCCACATTATCCCTGTTATGCAAAGCTTTATGATGTACCGCTCCCCTTGTTGATGCCAGAGTGGTGGTGACCGTTCAAGACCACACCCTTCCCATGTCCACTTATCACATCCTGTGACCTCTAACACTTGCTCAGTTCTCACCTTAAGGTGGTGAGCTTATCTCTTCACAACATTTCAACTCCCCCTCCCACTCTGCCAAGGACATGCAAGTCCTGGGCCTCCTCCACCGCTACTCTCTCACCACTTGATGCCTGGAGGAAGAGCGTCTCATCTTCCGCCTCGAACCCCTTCAACCCCAGGGCATCAATATGGACTTCACCAGTTTCCTCATTTTCCCTCCCCCAACCTTACCCCAGTTCCAACTTGCCAGCTCAGCACCATCCTGATGACCTGTCCTACCTGCCAGTCACCTTCATCCCCACCTCCATCCACTTATTGCACTCTGAGCTGCTCTCTTTTACCTGTTGGTGGAATGTTCTCTTAGACTTTGAGATATGGCTAATTGGTTTACCACATTCAATGCCAGTGCATACTGCAGATGTTAAAAACCACACAATACCAGGTTATAGTCCAACAGGTTTATTTGGAAGCACTAGCTTTCGGAGCGCTACTCATTTATCATGGGGTTGTGAACCAGGACCATAAGACACAGAATTTATAGCAAAAGATTGCTTATGATATAACGATACATTGAACAAACCTAGAATGTTAAGTCTTTCATCTTTTAGAATAGATTTGCCGGCTTTGGTTCTTTAATGTGTAAATCCCAGAACTTCTTTTAAGTCACAGTCTCAAGATAATTTAAGATTTTATAAAAAAAGGTGTCATCTCAGCTCAGATGATGCCTTAAAAGGGTGAGTCAGACCAATCTTGAGTTAGACTAGTTCTATTTCCAAAGTGGAGTTTACAAATATTCTATGGGTTCATTGCCTGCATTGACTGTTTGCAGATTCTAGAATGTATCTGCAAATATAATTCTGAAAATACAAATTCATCTCATAAACATACATGTGTGGGCACGTACAGGAGAGAGAGAGACAAAATGAGTCTGAACATGTGAGTGCATGTGTGCGAGTGTGAGTGCACATGAGAGAGTGTGTGTGCAAGCTTGGTAAAGTGTGTGTGTGTGAGTGTGATGGGGTATAAGCTTGTGAGAAAGTGCATGCGTGCTTGTGAAAGTGAGGGGTGTTTGTGTGTGTGTGTTTGTGTATGAGAGAGGGTCTGCATGAGTGTGTGTGTGCATGTGTGTGTATGTGTGTGCGTGTGAGAGAGAGAGACAGAGAGAGTGTATAGTGTAGATGGGTCACCTGTAATGTGACATGAATCTAAGATCCTGGTTGAGACCATCCCCATGGATACCGAACATGGCTATCAGCCTCTGCTTGACTACTTTGCATTGTTGCCTGTCCTGAAGTCCACCTTGGAGGATGCTCACCTGATGGCCAAGGCCACATGTCCCTGACCGCTGAAATGTTCCCCGACTGGGGGGGAACGCCCCTGCCTGGTGATTGTTGTGCGGTGTCCATTCATCCACTGTCATAGTATCTGTATTGTCAATGTAATGAGGTGCCATATCCTTTCATATCCACACCCTTAACTGATCACTGCTGGCAACCAGATAACTTGCTTCGCTTTGTATCTGTGTTAAAAGACAAAACAAGACAAAGTACAGTGAGACTGAAGGTCCTATATTATGCAGCAATATGCAAAAAGACAAGGCAAGACAGAGATGTCACTGGCATACAAGTTGGCAAAGAGTAGTTAACTAAGAGCCCTGAGAGGTACCATGTTCTGATGCCTGAGATGGATGAACACAAAGTGACTTGGCAGCATCATTGCAAACCAAAGTGTTGGTAAGCTCCCAAAGTGCCATGTGGAAGTGCTGAGCTCCATCATAAATGAGTCAAAGAAGTGGCAAGATGAAGCTATTGCATGCCCAATGTCAATGAGCTCGGATGAAGAACGCAGGCGATCGCTGCTCATGGAGCATGCCCTAAGGTGTTGGGGAATGTTGGCCAGAATGGAGGCCTAGAGGAGCAAGTGGGGAACTGGTCTCTCCAGGTACTGCTCAGATTTTTGTAGAATAATCACCATCTATTTACTGTCCACTGTCCTGTAAAATAGCACCCTTCATATATATGAAGCATGATTGTCTGTTAATGGAATGTTACTGCATGCAAACTGGTTTGACACTACTTAATACTAAGTTTCTTATCTTACTATTAAAACATTGGCTAAAAAAATCTGACTTTTTTCACAACTTTGAGAATATAAATTTTCCTTTTAAATTGTATTTTTCCAACTTACTTGCCTTTGTCCACAGCATTGAAGGCTGGGAAGATTCTGCCATTTGAAACCATTGTCAATTGGCATTAAATTGCTTTAGTAATGCCCTTTGGAGAAAGGAGCATTTGCCATCCTGGCATGGTCAGTTCTATGTGACTCCAAACACATAATGATGTGCTTGACTCTTTATCGCCCTGTGACATGGATAAGCAAGCCATTCAGTTCAAGGGCAATTAAGAGCATTAATAAATGCTGACCTTGCCTGTCACACCAACGTCCCATGAAAAGATAAGGAGATTGATGTTCATTCAAATGAGCATAAAATGAAAATTGAAAATAATCAGTTTATTACACTGATGACTACCTTTGTTCCAGCAAAGAAGCACAAACATTCCACTCAATGGTTTCTGGACATTACAGAAAATTATTTGCACTTTTAATTTGTCCAAGGAATTTGTTTTAATCGACCTATTAAAATTGAGGCCAATTTTAATTCAATTTATTGGCATGTGAGAGATCCCTTTGCACAAAAATGGAAATGAGGATATTGCAAAATAATGGATTCAGGGTCACATCTAAATATTTGCAGCAAGCTGCTGCCAACTGTTGTTCCTCCAAAAGGTGGCATGTCCAACTGAGGAATTGCATTTCAAGTGGTGTGTCTTTTTGGCAGAAGGCCCAAGAGAAACCCTGCGATAAAGGGGAATAGGGGACAGATAGCAACCGCTGCAAGGGGATGTAGCTAGATGTCACATTGAATCAGCTGATGATGTGAGGGGAGTCTTTCTGCATCCTCATACTCAAGCTGGTATAGGATTCTGTCAAATAGGCATTCACAATTATTTATAAGTAACTGATTTGCATACATAATAGGATAGATAATGTGAAGCCATGAGTTGGCAGCAGGGCCATTCACATATACAGCACTTAGGAGAAAATTACAGGTGAGTTAGCTATAATTTTCCATCCATTGATTTTAATAAACCTGTAATTTTCTGGCTGAAGCAGATTGTATCATTATTGGCAATTATCCATTATAATACATCTTTATTCTAATGCTGAATCTTTTCCTTCCATAAACTAATGATTATCTGTGCATAGATGTGTCTAGAAAATGTGATCTTTTAGCATGTCATTATTAGTCTTTTTATGGATGTTTAGTTTCATGATTAGATTTCCCTATTAAGAAATTTCATTCTGTGATGGACTGTACAGCAATTTCTTAATACAATATTTTCTCATCAGTCAGGTGAAAAAGATGTTACAGTTAGGTCAGGCTCCATTTACTGCATCTTCAAAAGCTTATTTAGAGAGCAAAAACATTATTCATTTCCTTTTCTATTCTGTTATTGTTTACAATTAAAAATGCATCCCGTTTTGTTTACACTCATTTTGATGTTATATACATTATTCAATGGTTACTTACCCTGTCCATGTTCAAAAGGGCACTTTGTCACCAGGAGGAATCCAATCCTGAATTGAAATAATTTTTCGAGTACCTCTTGAATAGGTAGTGATTAGTAATTGAGGCAAAAAAATTCAGTTAGCTTTCCACAACCTACCACCACTTTTGATTTTTTTTTCTGCTGCAAGTGACAGCATTGAGTATGTTTACTATAATAGAGCAATGCCTTATTAATGATGAAAAAATGTCATAAAACATCTTTCCACAATTAATACCACCGTGACTCCATGTGTAATAAATATCAATGCATTCAGAATAGTCATGACAATAGATGATTCAAGCTTTAAGTCCCTGCCAAGAAAGTGCAATGTGTTGTGTGATAATCAACCATGCTTCCTATGCCCAGGAGCTTTGAAGTTAAAAATTGCCTTCAAGGCAATAGCCAATCCTATGGATCAAATGCCTGAGGCATGCAGCTAAAATGTCTAACTCTCCACATAGCACACTCTTCTCTTCAAGCTTGGATCCTATTGGAAGCTGTCTCATTTTAAACTAAGTAGAGATTATGCTGTAAAACAAGTCAGGGTTAGGTATATACAGCTGCTTGGTAGATGGAACCTTACATGATAAGGAATGATCTGGAAAATCAGGCATAAAGACCTGGAACCAGAATCACTCCTGACATGCTGGACATGCCCAGTGTAGGCAGAGAGCTCAGAGGGTGTTTAGGCAGAGCAAGGAGTATATCCTGCACCAGGACCATACTTCTGATCATTGTTCTTTTGATTTGTAAAGGGCAGTCAAACATTTGACAAACATTGATTAATACTTCAACACCCATGATCCTTATGAAATTCAAGGTTGATGAAAATAATTACAAAATGTTCCTGATCTCTTAGGTTGTGTTCATTTTTGGTGAAAATCTCAGCACTGTCCTTTGATGTGGAACACCATCAAGTACCTAGAGTTGCAGATTGTTTTGTGGTTTAGAGAACAATTGTGTGGAAGGGAGCAAAGGTCATTCCACTCATCAAGTGCTCTGTGTCTGGAATCTATGAATTCAAACTGTTCCTCGACACCAGACAGCCAAAAGAGAATTAACTCTTTCAAGCATCATAACATTCTTTTTATTACCTGAAATGAACAAAAAGGGGTTCCTTTTGTCCTTAAAACTCTATGACTTTATTCCCTCCTCAGCAGAAATCCATTGTTGCTTGGTTCCACAGCACAAGATCGTAAGGCAGCGTTGGAATCAAATGAGGTGCAATCAACAAGTATAATGAAGAATTGGACTCATCTAGTTTAAGTTTCCATTTTATGCACCTGATGGGTTTGTTGTCACAATGTCAGGGACACCGCTCCCAGCATCTATCAAACCATCCTCGGCCTACTGAATACTTTACCAGCAATGGAGAGAATATCAGAAGCCCTGTCCACGTGCACCATTTGAGATTCTTCTGTGGCAAACTAATGACCACTTACTGGTCTCTCATTGCTTGAATTTTATCAGTAACAGGACCAGCCCAGACCAAATGTGCATCCCAGCAGTTTTCATTGGTCATGTGTGGATAAGGGATAGGATCCATCATTGGAGCCCCAAACCTTCAACCCACCTCACTTAAGTATATTATCTTTGTTCTGGAAAGAAGGCCCAGCCATAGCCACTGTTCTGTCACCGGAGAGCTGCCAGCTAGCCAAATGAGAAGACCTGCCTGATGTTAATTAGCAGCTCAATGGCCATTAGCTGCAGGGCAAGCCAGCCAAAAAGAAGTCGACTCCCCTGATTTTTTATGCTTGACATGCTTGGACATCATCACCATTACCTACTCATCAATTTTCTCAGATTGAAAGGTTAAACTGTTCCCTTTAGGTAGATCTATAATTCTGTCATTTTCCATTGATTTTGGAAACAAATGCAAATAATCTATTTAACCTCTATTGGTTAATTTTATTTGCATGTTTAATACCCCTGCAGAATAAATACCATTTTTTACCTTAGTGTAGACCTGGAATAGCTGGTTGATTGTTCTTTTATGTTCCTCTGGAAAACAATCTATTCCTTTAAAAAGATCTTTGAGAATCTAAGTCAACATCACATACCCTTTTGTCAAATTGATATTTGGTTTGTCCACTTTCAATTTGTTGACTTGAGTTAAACAAATGGTTTAAATCTAAAGTTGTTGTCCATCCTCTGATAACTAAATTGGCCTTATGTCTCAAAGCACTTCATGCATTTATTTCCTTGAAGTACAATGATTTGTTATATAGGCAAATTTGAGATCTGTTCTGCATTCATCAATGTTGCACAAATAGCAATGCAATCGATGATCAATTAATCTGCCTTTTTAATTAATTAAGGAATGCTGTCTAGAAATCCTTGAGTTCTTTTTATTTTTGAAGTATGTTCTGAAACCTTAAATGTTTACTGCAAGTAATTACAATAAATATAACTCTGATAGCACATTCTGATTTTCCTGATATGCTTAGATTTGTGTTTCTTACTATTTTTACCATGTTGTAACACAGGTTTTTTTTGCTGAAACACACCATGTTATAATCATGATGTTTAAGCATTCTTACGTTATGTGACCGTGGCTTTAAGTTAGAGTAAAATGAATGGGGTCATGTGTACCGCTTGCAGTCTACCTGACTGCCAACAAGGGTGTCAGATTGTTAGAGATTAATAGGACCCAGATTGTTTTGTGGTAAAGAAAGTGATTTTTTTTTACACTTGGAGGAGTCAATAGCAGCAGCTGGTTTTCTTATAGTAGTTAGGCTGTGAGTCTCCAAATTCCAAGAAGTGTTGAATTATAAATAGTTGGTATTGAAACTATCAATTCAGTTGCAAAATGAAAGAGAAACAGGTCGTCAAGGATAAGCTTTTCAACAGAATAGAAACTTCATGTGATTCATGTAGCTATGGAATTAGAGTTTTACTCCTCCTTAAACATACATGCAGACAAGAAAAAATAACTCATGGGTGTTTTGGATGAAGGAAAAGTTGAGGAAAGCAGTTCAGTGCTTCATGTTCACAGGATTTGCTAAGATGATTCTTATGTTGATCAGATCACTGCTTCTTGATCTTTCCTCTCTGAATGCTTTCACTCGTGGTTTTTGTCATCAATAACAGGTCACTAGTCCAGAGACAATCAGTTACTTGTTGATGGCTGAATCTCCATTTGACTCCCACTTGTCTGCAAACCGCAGACAGTTTGAATCAACCAGCAGCTGTGTAAACAACACTTACAATGAACGTCAGGTTACTTGTTTTCAAAAAGTACTGTGATCCTCAACAATTCTTGGCTTTTAAGACAGTTCACTCCCTGTAATTCTCCAAAAAAATATAGAAAAAATAAAACAAAAATACAGACTTTACAAAGTTAAAATTCTTACTAGTATTTCTCTTTCACCTTAACACATAAGAACACTGTTGTTCCATTTCTCCACTCCTCCCTCCTGCACCCCACATATAGTTTTTAATTACAATAATGCTATTTGAACATTTCTGTTTTGGGAAACTGTTCTCATCATTAATGATCATGATCCCCCTGGAATTGTGGCCTGATTTTAAAAAAATCTTGATAAGACCATAAAACCATAAGACATAGGAGTGGAAGTAAAGCCATTCGGCCCATTGAGGCCACTCCGCCAGTCAATCATGGCTGATGGGCATTTCAATGCCACTTACCCGTACTCTCCCCGTAGCCTTTAATTCCTTGCGAGATTAAGAATTTATCAATCTTTGCCTTGAAGAATTTAATGTCCTGGCCTCCACTGCGCTCTATGGCAATGAATTCCACAGACCCACCTCTCCCTGGCTGAAGAAGTGTCTCCTCATTTCCATTTAAAATTGACCCCCTCTAATTCTAAGTCTGTGTCTATGGGTCCTAGTATCCCTGCCTGATGGAAACAAATTCCCAGCGTCACTCTTTCTAAGCCATACATTATCTTGTAAGTTTCTATTGGATCTCCCCTCAAACTTGTAAACTCTAATGAATACAATCCCAGGATCCTCAGCCGTTCATCATATGTTAGTTGATGAACTAACCCAGAAGCATTACAGACCTAACTAATGAGGATGCTTGAAATCTAAAATTAAAAAAAAGAATATGCTGGAAAATACTCAGCTAGTTTGGCAGCATCCCTGTGGAAACATAGTTAAGATTTCAGGTCTGTGATCTTTCAATGGAACAAGCAAAATGAATGTTTTTATCCAATACTTCCTGTTTATATTTTTGTATAAAGACATGCTTGAAAGTTAATGAAAGCATTTTTTACTGCAAAACTTTCTTCCAACAGGAAATCTAGCCAAGACTACAAAGCTGTCAAATATAAATCTCAAAATATTACAATTTGAATTGGAAGACAAGGATTGAATGGTTCTGAAGAAGAGTTATACTAGATTCAAAATGTTAACTCAGTTTCTCTCTCAATAGATGCTGTCAGATCTGCTGAATTTCTCTTTCATCCTCTGTGTTTGTCTTAGAGTTTAATGGTATGTGAACAATCGCATTGACTTCTTACTTCTAGAACCAGGGCTTCTATCCAGTCCAGGCTGATGAAGCAATATTCTCTAGTCTTTTAGAAGTGGTGGTCCAGTATGAAATAATAACAGTGGCGTGAACCTCGTTCCCAGTTATCACAGGTCACTGCTTCTCATTTGGTAATCACATGTATCAGATGGCTGATTAGAGAGATGGGAGATATTGTGCACATGTATGGAGTATTGTTCCATGATTGAGTCTAATGTTCATAATTGAGACAAAGTTGAGATAATTGACCTGATAGAGGAGTACATGATGTTCAGAAGAAATATCCCAAAACAAAAGTGTATCATACCACAATATTGACACACTTCACTTTGATGAGTACCAAAGAGAACCAAGCAAAGTGTTTTGGCGTTCACATTGAATCCAGTCTTGTAGCTTCAAGAAAAAGTCTTCTCTTTGTTATTTTTATTAAATATCTTTTTAAAAAATGTAAATTGAGTGAAATGCTGGCAATCACTGATTCAATGAAATTAGTACATCAAACTTCTGAGAGACAAAAATGCAAACCTATCTTTCAAGTTAAACAAATTGTTGGCATTTCTAATATCTTTCAAAGTGACATTTTAAAGTGAAGTATGAGATATACCATTAAAGTGGCAAAGTCATATATGAGACAAGTAGTCAATAGTTTCATTCTCTTTCTTAAATGTCATTGTTTTCTTCAACATTGTGTAATGTTTCACATTACGGCAATATCAAATTGGTTCTGATTGCAGCTGCTACCTCTTCTGACTCATCCTGCACAATGAAAGTAAGGGGGTTGAATGTGAGAGAAAAATGGATGGAAAATGATGTGTTTCTACATCAGCTAATGAATTTATAGATTTTACCTTGGCAGCAAACTCAGTGAATAAATTGGAGGAAAATAAGGCTAGAGTTGGATACACTCAAGATGTGGAGCCTCATTTCCCACAGAAATCCATTGGGATAGTGGAAGGAAATCTGACTCATAATATTCTTGTTAAATCAATGTCCCAGATTTAGCAGTCTTTAAACTGATAAGCGTTCAAAATGTTATCTTGCACCTCAAACATTTTTGATAAACTTTTTAGTTGGAAATGATGTTCTGAGTTCTGAGGGAGAGCAATTGATTTGTTTTCACACCATTACCTTACAAAAAGCTAAAGAAAATGTAATCATCTCAGCTCCAGTAAAAAACTGCAAACATAGGAACAAATTACTGCAGATGCTGGAATCTGTACTGAAAACAACAAACGCTGGAGATCACAGCAGGTCAGACAGCATCCAAAGAGAGAGAGAACAAACTAACATTTTGTGTCTAGATGACTCTACATCGTGACTGCAAACATACTTAATTCAGTACTTTAATATTTCCTGCTATGGTAAGTAAATGAATTGAATCACAATTAAGCAATCTGCATCTGCTTCCCTTGATTAAAATATTCCAGTCAGTAAGAAGATTGCAAATCAAGGAAATATTGAATTTTAGATATCTGATTCATTTCTTTTGTCTAAACATATAGCTTAGCTCAGTTTGAAACACTATCATCTCTGAGTCACAAGTTCTGGGCTTAAGTCCCATACTTGGACTTAAGCACAATCATTAAGGTCAACACTCCAGTGCAGTACTGGTAAAATACCACACTATTGGAAGATATTTTATATTTTTATTCATTCATGGAATGTGGGCATCCCTGGCTTTATGAGCATTTTTACCTATGTCTAGTTGCCCTTGTGAAGTTGGTGGTGAGCTGACTTCTTGAACCTGGGCAGTTAATGTGATGTATGCAGACTTCCAATGATATTATGGAGGGAATTCAGGATTTTGACCCAGTGACAGTGAAGGAATTGTAGTATATTTCCAGGTCAGGATGGTGAGTGCCTTGTAGGTAGTGATATTCACATGTACCTGTTGTCCATGTCCTTCCAGAATAAATTTGTCTTGAGTTTGGAAGGTGCTATTTAAGGAGACTTAGATATCTAAGGAGAATTTCTGCAGTGCATTTTGTAAGCAGTACACACTGCTGCTACTGAGTGTCAGTGGTGAACTGAGTGGATGTTTGAGGATGTGTTGCCAGTCAGGTGGGCTGCTTTGTTCAAGATGGTGTCAAGCATCTGGAGTATTGTTGGCGCTGCACCCGTTCAGGCAAGGGAGAGGTATTCCACTACAGTCCTGACTTGGGCCTTAGAATTGCTTAAAAGTCTTTGGGGAGTCAGAAAGTGAGTTACACATTGCAGGATGCCTATCCTTTAACCTGTTGTTATAGCCATTGAAATGATATGGCTAGTCTAATTCATTCTCTGGTGAATGGTAACATGCAGGGTTGATTCTTGGTAAGGGGGTGATGGTGGGGGGAGAGGGGGTGTGGGAAAGGAAGATTCAGTGATGGTAATACCACTATGTGATCATCTGACAGTCTTGGTCTATTTTCTTGAATTTGAAAATTCTTCCAAATTTAAATAACTTTTTAAGTCTTCTCATTTGAGGGGTAGGGTGTAGATTTGCTCGCTGAGCTGTAGGTTTGATATCCAGATGTTTCATTACCTGACTCGGTAACATCATCAGTGGCAACCTCCAAGTGAAGCAAAGCTGTTGTCTCCTGCTTTCTATTTATATGTTTGTCCTGGATGGGGTTCCAGGGGTTTGTGGTGATGTCATTTCCTGTTCATTTTCTGAGGGGTTGATAGATGGTATCTAGGTCTATGTGTTTTCTCATGGCGTTGTGGTTAGAGTGCCAGGCCTCTAGGAATTCTCTGGCATGTCTTTGTTTAGCCTGTCCCAGGATAGATGTGTTGTCCCAGTCGAAATGGTGGTTTTTTTCCTCCATGTGTAGGGCTACGAGGGAGAGAGGGTCGTGTCTTTTTGTGAATAGCTGGTGTTCATGTATCCTGATGGCTAACTTTCTTCCTGTTTGTCTTACGTAGTGTTTCTGGCAGTCCTTGCATGGAATTTTGTAGACGACGTTGGTTTTGTCCATGGGATGTACTGGGTCTTTTAAGTTTGTTAGGTTTTTTTTAGTTTTTTGTGGACTTCTCATTTGAACTGACATATCTTTAATGTCCCTTCTTAGTCATGGTGCACGAAACTTTCCTGTTGTGTATTTTTGCTTCAAAGGAACATATTTTTTAAAAAGACATGTATTCATTTTAAATGCCAGCTATTGCCTATTATCTATTAAGCTATATTTTAAAATACTTTTATTGCATGATTTCAATCCACTACACCTAACCTTCCCCCATAACTTCATAAATCCTCTTGCTTAGACTTAAGACTATAGTGTCAGCTTGGACAACATTTAAAAAAAAACACTTTATGGGAAATTATTTCATATTATGATCACTACTCCCTAAACATTCATTGACAAGATTGTTTAATTAGTCTTTATCATTGTATAACACTAGAGCTAAAACAGATTGTGTCCTCGTTGGTTCCTCAACATATGACTTCAGAAAACTACCTCAAACACATTCAAGGAACCTTCCTCCATAGCATTGATGCTTATTTGGATTGCCAGTCTATACATAAATTGATGTCATTCATGATTTTCAACTTTATTTTCATTTTTTCTGAATACAGTAAACTCGCAGGCGGTGATTGAAATCACCCAGTTTGCTTCTTCAGTGGTGCCATTAATATAAATATAAAATGTTAGAGCGCACAGACCATCTATTCAGGCCATAAATGCTTTGTACAAGTGAGCAGTCTTATTAATGTCATTTGAACTATCAAATCATCTTTTCAATACTGTGGATATTAATCCAGTTTCTCATCTAGCATGCCAATTTAACCCAATACACAAAATAGTTGTTTGCTTCACATATTTACATTCTATATGATGAGAAAGTTCTTTAAATGTAATCTCTAAAATCTTTAGGTATTGAGATTCTACGGTCTGGAGTTCTCTTCCTAAAACCGTCCAGCTCCCTATGTCACTTCCTCACTTTGAAAATCCTTATAAAACCATCCTTTGGTTATGTCCTGTGGTTTTTCTCATGGGAGTGGGAAAGCAGCAAATTTAGGAAATTTGGGTGAATGGGGTGGAATTTTATAAAATTAAAGGCTTCAGTTAAATAAAGGAAAATAATTCTTCATTCTATTCTTGCGCACACAATTTTAAAAATCAAATTAATTGAACAAAACTGGACATTTCACCAAAAAAAATAGTGAACAGGTGGCAACAGGTTCCTGTGGAACACAACATAACTAGAAACTTTGTGCCAAGACAAAAATTTCACCATACTCTATCTTCTGTTACTGATCCAATTTTTAATCCATCTCGATAGCTTGTAATCTATACAGTAAGTCTTAACTGTCCCTATTACTCTGACTGAGGAACTTTGGCAAAAACTTTTATAAATCTGAGTAAAAACATTTATTGGATTACTCTTATGCTTGAGCCTCTCTATTCCTTTCAAAGCTTCAAATGGCCTTAAAAACATAAGATACAAGCTCCAAAAGCTTGCTTATTGTTCCTCATTGTATATTCACTTCTCAGGTGTCTAATTAACAGTCTTCTTTCAGAACACTGTTGATTATTGTTTCCATTAAGGACCTAAAGCCAACAAGGCTCCAATCATCTGAGCTGTGGCTCACCCTCACACTGAGTTCTGAATGAAATTGTATTTTCAATCTCTGGGTTTCATCCAGAACTTCTGGGGCTGTAAAAAAATATCATGCATTTCCTTTTTCTACTCCTGAGGATACCAGGATATGCCAAAGCCCTACTGACAACTGATTGTTCCAGTCTCACATTCTCATCAATTCCCATAGATACAGCGGATTATTCCATCCTATTATTATGATGAATTGGCCTACAGCTGTCTTTTGTGAAAGCTATTATGAAGAATCCTTTCATCATGACTAAAATATTTTGATCTTTTGTAGCAGTTGTACTCAATTCGTCAGATTTTTGAAACTGCTTCCACTGTTAAGAGGTCATTTTAACCTTTAATCTTAAACTTGTATTTTATACTTAACCCCTTACAAATCTCACTTCTTTTTTGACATCTTAGCTTTCTTTCAAAATACTTCTTTCTGTATAGCTCTCTCAAATACAACAGAATTTTATAATCAAAATACCTCCAACGCTTCCCTCCCTCAGTTGAATGCAAGAATTTTACCCTGTTCCCAAGAAAAAAAACACTTACTCAAACAATTCTGCATCCGTTGCCAGTCATCTTCTGCCACTATTGAACATGGCAACTTTGTTTCTAACTTTGTTTCAGTTTGAGTGATTAGCTTGCTCCACCTGTGATGAACACAGATCCCTGCATTCTTCAAGTTCCCTTTCAGTAAGTCCTTCAGTGACCAAGTACAATTACTTTCCATGACTTGTGGTAAGTGCTTTCCACAGGACTCCATGGACTGTACCCTGAAAAACCCCACCGGCCATTACTGACCAACTCCCACATTCTGTGAGAAAAGTCATAGCTCATGAATAAAACAAACAGAAGCGTAATGTGGATACAAAATTAGCCGAGAGATAGAAAACAGAGAATAATGGCGAATAGATATATTTTGAGGCTGGAGGGATGTTTGTCAGAGTTTCCAATGTATTGGGACTTTAATCCTTGCTTTTTCCAATATATGTGTTAAAGATCTAGATCTTTGTATGCATGAGACAATGTCAAAGTTTGCGGATGATACAAAACCTGAAACCAGTGTAAACAGTAAGGAGGACAGTGAAGAACTTCAATAGGATTTAGACAAGTTGGTGGAAAGGGCAGCGAGGTGGTAGATAAAGTTCAGTACAAGGAAATCATACATTTTGGTAGAAAGAACATGGACAAACAATGTAAGTTCAGGGTACAACTCTAAAGAGAGTGCAGGAGCAGAGGGACCTGGGTACACATGTGCAGGTGGCAGGGCAAGTGAGATATCAGGTAACAAAGCAGATAGTATCCAGTGGCATAGAGTCGTAGTGCAAAGGTGTGATGCTGAACTTGTATAAGATTAGATTAGATTACTTACAGTGTGGAAACAGGCCCTTCGGCCCAACAAGTCCACACTGACCCGCTGAAGCGCAACCCACCCATTCCCCTACATTTACCCCTTTACCTAACACTACGGGCAATTTAGCATGGCCAATTCACCTGACCTGCACATCTTTGTGACTGTGGGAGGAAACCGGAGCACCCGGAGGAAACCCACACAGACACGGGGAGAACGTGCAAACTCCACACAGTCAGTCGCCTGAGTCGGGAATTGAACCCGGGTCTCTGGCGCTGTGAGGCAGCAGTGCTAACCACTGTGCCACCATGCTGCCCACAAGGTACCTGTTAGATATCAACTGGGGTATAGCACACAGTTCTAGGTGCCACCCTGCAGAAAAGATGTGAAGGAATGTATAAAAATAAGATGAGAAACTTCAGTGAAGAAAGATTAGAGAATTTGGGACTGTTCTTCATGGAAAGAAGGCTAGAAAGAGGTTGGTTAGTGGTTTTCAAAACAATGATGAGACTGAATAGAGTGGTCACTTGTAAAAGGATAAAGAATGAATGGCTACAGATTTAAAATGATTTACCCCTTTAAAAAAAAGCAAAATGATGTGAACAAATGTTTTTCACACAACAATTTGTTTGAATCTGGAATGCGCTGATTATTATTAGCTGGTTATTTAGATGAGGAACAACATGAAAGAAAATGGGGCAGGGCAGGAAAATTTCAGTCAGTGTGCACTCAGATAGCAGTGTGAATTAGCAGAGGCTGGTAGCCTCCATGTAAGCAGTAGAATAAGTGAACACTAAGAGAGAAACACAAGAGCGATAGCTGCACAGATAGCTGAGCTGTGTGTTTGTGTCCCTGCGTGCAAAGGATCCTGGTAGACACATGCAATTTATAGGAGTCCTTGAACTCCAAAGTAAAATGGTGTAAAGATGAAGTGGTATTTGAATCCGTTTGCGAGCAGGTATAAAGATGAAGTGAGAGCGATGGTTTGCCGATACTGACTATTGTGGGTGAAGGAAGTTAGTGGCCACAGTGAAAACAGGGATATCATTGTGAGGAGGCAGTCATATGATGGTTAGAATAAGCTTTTTGTAGCTGTCAGGTACATGCTCTGACTTACACAGAGATTTTGCACTATATAGTTTCTCAGGATAGGAGAGGAGACTTGGAAATGCGTACAAATAAATGGGTGGGTTGGGGATTAAGGATATGTAAATATGTAGAGAAAAAACGGTCGTCATTCAATAGCAAGATTCTGAAATTATTTGAAGCTTGATGGGAAAGCCAGGAAACACTTTTGCAATATAAAGGATTGGATTTTTTTTTCCATTGTCACGATCAATTTCCACCTTTTTCATCATATTCACATTGCGCCAACGCACAGAAAATTCTGCCAAAGGAGTGGAAGACTGTAGCAAATGGAAAGGTGATGCTAAGGTTGCTGGCATCACTCATAAAGAAACTAATCACAGAGCCTGGGTAGAAAAGGATTTTCTAACACTAGGAAAAATGCTGGAATCTATTACTGTATTTGTAATATGGTACAAGAAATTTGGAGTATCATAGTACGATTAAGCAGAGTCCCTTTTATGGAGAGAAAACTGTGTTTGACAAATCAAGAGGTCGTGAAGATGTAACTATTAAAGTGGATAAGAGGAAATACAAGTGGATGGAGTGCAATTGGATTTTTAAAAAGGTGTTCAATAACAGGCTACATATATGTTGGTGTACTCGTGTAAGGCTCACCGGACTGAGGATTGGTTACTGGAAAGAAAACAAAGTAGGAATAAATGGGACAGTTCTATGTTAGCAAGCTGGAACTGAGGGATACTGCAAAGATAAGAACCTAGTTTTCAACTATTAAGGAGGTGAAGGGATAGAGATACAAACTTAGATGAGAAAGTAAACAGTGAAGGGGGTGCAATGAAGCTGCAGAGAAATATAAAGAGACTGGATCAGGACGCAATAACAGATGAAATACAATAGATGAATGTAAGATATTCACAGTGAAAATGAAAAAAAATTAAAAAAAGAATATTTTGAGTGGTGAGAGGCTAGGAACTGCTTACATTTAAAGAGAACTAGATATTCTTGGACATTAACCTCAAAGCTATCATGCAGGTACAGAGAGAAGTTCAGAAGACGCATACTATGTTTGATTTTGCTACAAAGGTTTTGAAGTATAAGTGTAACATAATTATACAGGGTATTGTGGGGCCACAACTCAAATAGTGTGTGCAGTTTTGCTCCCTTTACCCAAGAAAGGATATATTTGCTTTGGAATGAGCCTAACAAAGATTAAGTAGACAGGTTATTGTGATGAGGAAATTGTCACCAGAGATCATGCAGATTGTTGATAGTACTTGGAGTTAAGAAGAATGACAGATAGTTAAATTTAAACGTTAAGTTTTTTTTAAAAGTCAGAATCACTACAGTGTGGAAAGAGGCCATTTATCTCATAAGTCTGAACCGACCCTCTGAAAAACAACCCATTCAGACCCAGACTCCTCCCATCCCAACCTAACCTTATATTTCCCATGGCTAATCTAACCGGCTTGCACATCTCTGGACACTACAGACAATTAGCATGGCCAACCCACCTAACCTGCACACCTTTGGCTTGTGGGAGGAAACAGAAGCCCCCAGTGGAAACCCATGCAGACACAGGGAGAATGTGCAAACTCCACTCAGACTATGGCCCAAGGCTGGTATCAGACCCAGGTCTCTGGCACTGTGAGGCAGCAATGCTAACCACTGAGACATTGTGCCACCTCTCTGGTTGCAGAATCAAGAACAAGGGCAGCATGGTTGATCTGCTATGCATGTGAACTTGTGCTTGAATTGAGAACTAGATTCATGAGTCATTAGGATAATTCTTACTACTTATTAGTGAGCCTGTGGCTTGTTGTGGTGAGTCTAATGGAGCTGTTACACAGGATTTCTGGAGAAAGAATTAACGCAAGATAAATTTAGCTGTAAGATGCATTCCACGTGGTCATAGATCAGCTGTGCATTAAGGGCATGGAATCACTTTCAGTTCATGAAAACGGCCAAGACCACATGAGACACAGTCATGGTAATGTCATCTGGTACCCTGCACCACAGGATAACATGCAACCTGTGCAAATTCTCATTCTCACCTCTCTAGCTTCTCTCTGGCAACAGAGAATGAGATTAAATTATCTTCTGTAGAGAGCTTCATTGACCTTTCTCAAGTGCAACACTTTGCAAACTGTGCATTGTTTCTTACATCTCCAGCAGCTGCCTGAAGTATGCCAGGTACAAAATTGTTGAGAGCTATGGTTACCTTGAGAGACATAAACAATTGGGTCCTTCCCTAGCTTTGAGTTTACAACTGGAACACATTTCATTCACAACTAATCTTGTGAAGCAAATAATTCTCATGAACTGATGCTTCACTAAAGGCAACTGCTGAGTGAAAACAGTCAATGATGTGGCTTCTTTTTGACTGTCCTCCTCCTGCTTTAGTTCCTTCCCTTTCTAGCAGTTTACCTGGTCCACAAGAACTCTCTTCATTTTCTTAGTCATTTTCAACACCCAGTGTATACCCTCCCAGATAATGACCAGCTGGATCATATTTTTCAGAATATTTAAACCTTAGACAAGTTTAGGAAAGCTCTAATAATGCATACGTTTACACAAGCGGCCAGAAGAAATAATCTACCAACTAACTACGAGTAATTTGTGAAGAACTTATGCATTATTTCACATCTATTTCAGGTTTGTGAGATTAAAACTGAAATGAGGAGTTCAAAAATGGAAATGCTCTAAATTTTGTCAGTGGCCATTAAATATATGTACAAATCTTTTAGCAATATGCCTTTCTGTAGCTTTCCCATCAGAACCCATTTTCAATTCTTATGTGTTCATGCAGTGCTCATAGCCCATTTTCACTCCCAGCATATTTTAATGGTAGTTTAATTTACCAAAATCTATTTGTATTAATTGCTTTTCAGCACTGCAGCTGCATAAAATATAGATATAATGTGCATGTGTCAGAAATTAAACAGTGCAGACATCAATCTTACTTTGATATGAAATTTCCGATATTCATTTACTTCATGGGATGTTGGTGTTGCTAGCCAAAATGACATTTATTTCCCATTACTAATTGCTCTAGAGAGCTGCTGTTTGGAACTACTGTCACTTTTGGAATGTTGAGACACCCTCAGGAAGTTTGAGATTTTTTTGACTCTGTGCAAGTGAAGAAGCGGTGATCTACTTCCCAATCTGGACATATGTGGTTGAAAAGGAGCTTATGGGTGCTGGTGGTCCCAGGCATCTGCTGCCCTTGTCCTTCCAAGGAATTGAATTCTTAGGTGTTATTGAAAAAACATTGATTTTCTGCAGTGCATCACACTGTGCATCGGTGGTAGAGGAAATGAATATTTTAGCTGATTAAATGGTCTACTTTATCCTGGGCAATTTTGAATTGTCCGATTTTTGCTGGATGTTACACATTCAGACAAGTGAGGAGTATCCCATCACGTTCCTCATTGGTTTCTTCTAGATGGCGGCAGCCTTTGAAATGTTAGCAAATGAGTTAATCACTGCAGAATTTCTAGTTTATCAATGCTTAGAGAAAAATCATTCATATGGCTGGTTCAAATAAGTTCTGCTTAATGATAACCCTGGAATATTTTTTCAACAAACTTTTATTTGTTTATGAGGTATGGGCATCACTGGTTAGGCCAACACTTATTACTCATCCCTAATTGCCCAGAGGGCACAAAGTCAACCACATTGCAGTGGCTCTGAAGTCACATGTGGGTCAGACCAAGTAAAAATAGCAGATTTCTATCCCCAGAGGACATTAGTGAGCCAGGTGGGTTTTTTACAGCAATTAACAGTGATTACATGGTTACTATTAGACTAGCTTTTTTATTCTTGATGCTGACAGTAGGTGATCCAGTAATATCTTTAAGGGGTAATGGTTAGAGTCTCTTTTGTTGAAGCTGGTCATTGCCTGGCACTTGTATGATGTGAATGTTACTTGCCGTTTATCAGTTCAAACTTGAAGTTTGTGCAAGTCTGATTGACACAGACTTGTACTTCATCACAATCGGAGAATTCCTGAATGGTGCGAAATATTACACAAGCATCAGCGAAAATCCTCACTTCTGTTCTTGTGATCGATGGAGGGTCTTTGATGAAATAGATGTCTAGGCCAGTAACCTGGTGAACTCTTTCAGCACTGTGCTGTAACTGAGATGATTAATCTCTAATCTTCTTTTGTGCTTGGCGTGACTCTAACCAGTAGTGAGGTTGCACACTGGTTTCTGTTGACTGCTATATTGTTAGGGATCCTTGATGCCACACTCAAAGAAATGCATCCTTAATGTAAAGGGAATCACTCCCACTTCATTGCTGAAGTTCTACTCTTCTTCCCCATGCTTAGACCAAGACTGTGATGTGGTGTGGATACAAACTGAATTTCAGTGATCACGATGTTGCTGTGTTAATGTTACTTCATTGCATTGTTGAATTCACCCTCAAATATTTTCTAATGATTGAGACAATATCAATATAAAGCTGTAATTAGCCAGATTGGCATTGCCATACTTTTTGTAGAACGAAAATATCTGGATAATTTTACACATTTCCAGGTGAATGCCAGTGAATTAGTTATGCTGGGAACAGCTTGGCAAGGGCCACATTAAGTTTTCAAGCAATTCAGATAACTTGCTGAAAATAGTTGTAAATACTTTGATCTTATGTTTTGCACTGATGTTCTTGGCTCACCTACCATTCAGGAGGGAGATATTTCTGCAGCCAATGCTTCCAATTAGTTGCTTAATTATCCATCACTATTGATAGGCAGGACTGCAGTGCTTTGATCTTGATCTATTGATGGGGTCACTTAGTAAACAGAAAGAAAGAATAGAAGAAAAGTAGAGCACAGGAACAGGCCCTTCGAACCTCCAAGCCTATGCTGATCATCATGCCTTAACGAAAATAAAAAAATTAACAATCACACAACGCAAAGTTATAGTCCAATAGGTGTATTTTGAAGTACTAGCTTTCGCAGCAATCAGGACAATGGCACCACTCTGTTGTTACAGCAGGGATAGTCAAAGTGGAGTACAGCAGTAGTAATAGGGGACTATTTAGTCAGGGGCACAGATAAACAGTTCTGTGGCCACAAAAGACACTCCAGAAAAGTGTGTTGCTTCCCTGATAACTGGGTCAAAATGTTCCTGAGCAGGTGCAGAACACTTTCAATAAGGGAGGGCAAACAGCCAAAGGGTATGATACACATTGGTACTAAAGAAATTGGCAAGAGTGAAAAAGTCCTACAAAGGGAGTTCAGGGGGTTAAGTAGTAAATTGAAAAGCCTCAGAGGTTGTAATTTTGGGGATATGCCCTGTACAACACGCCAGTGAGGCTTACACAGTTAAATAGGTGGTTAAAGCACTTATGGCTGGTGTTGGAGGGAGGGCTTCTCATCTGTGGATTATTAGCATGTCCTCTGGGGTAGGTGGGACCTCTCCAATAAAGATGGGTTTCACCTAAAATGCAGGGGCACAATTTATCCTGGAAGGGAGATTTGCAAGTGTCATTTTGGAAGGTCTAATGCAGGAGGAAAATGCACAGCAAATTTAGAACACTTAGAAACATTAATATATTTCAAGTTCAAGTTCATAGTTCCTTGAAAGTGGCAACACAAGTGGGTGAGGAAGTCCAAAACTAGATGGTATAGGTTTCAGGTGAGAAAACAAAAGATTTAAAAAGGTACAGAGGGGTAACTTTTTCACATACAAGTTTTTCATGCATGTATGGAACAAGCTGCCAGAGGAAGTGGTGAAGGGTGATACAATTACAATATTTGAAAGGCATCAGTATATGAATAGGAAGGATTTAGAGGGCTGTGTGCCAAATGCTGGCAAATGGGACTAGGTCAGATTTGGATATCTGGTCGGCACAGACAAGTTGGACTGAAGGGTCTGATTCCGTGCTGTATGACTCTGTGATTTTATGAAAAGGCCCATGTCAGTTTGGGAATAACATATAAAAATTGGCAAGTCATGTTGCAGCTGTAAAGAACTGACCCTCTAATAGGATGACACTCCCTCAATATTTTCTCAATGACAATTCAGCACTCCTCCAGAACTGACCCTCTAAAGGTGTGACACTCCGCTGATAATGAGCCACTCCCTCTGTACTGACTCTCAGATAGTAAGGCACTCCCTTAGCACAGATACTTCCAAAATGCGACAATCCCTCAGTACTCATCCACTGACAATGCAGCAATTCCTCATTACTGATTATCTGAAAGTGAGGCACAATATACCTACTGATACTAACTCAGCACTGACACTCTGACAGTGCAGTACTCCCTTAGTTCTGACAATAAGGCATTCCCTCGTTAATGACTCTCTGAAAATGCAGCACTCCTTCAGTACTGACCCTCTGACATTGATGAACCTCTTCATTATTGACCGTCTGACAGTGCAGGAAAATCGATGTTCCGAAATGTCAATTTTCCTGCTCCTTGGATGCTGCCTGATCTGCTGTGCTTTTCCAGCAACACACTCTCGACTCTGATCTCCAGCATCTGTAGACTTCACTGTCTCTTCTGACAGTGCAACACACTCTCAGCACTGACCATCTGACAATGATGTTCTCTGTCAATACTGACCCTGCAGTAGTGCAGGATTGACTCATTACTGACAATGGAGTGCTGCCTCAAAAGTGAGTTTGGAAAAATGCTTTGCTTTCACTTGAATACTGAGACTGAGATGTGACCTGATGGAAAATTATGAGAAGATAGCCTGGAGGTTTAGATTATTTTCTCGAGGATAGAAATCTCAATTACTTGGAGGCATGACTTCCCCAGTAGGCAACTCTCCCCCAACAATACCTGAAACGGTTTACATTTTAGAGAGAGGGACAGCCACAGGGGACTCCTGCACTAACTGCCTGCTGCTCCCAGCAGTCATCCATCTATCTGCCTGAACCTTGGTGTGGTCACGTCTCAAACTCCTGTTTATGATGCTGACCACCTCGTGCAGGCACCTAAGTATATCCAAGTGTCATTCCAGTTCTGACCACAGGTCAGAGAAGTGAAATATTAACTCTGATTTTCCCTTTCCACACTTGCTTTCAGACATATTAGGGATTCCAGTTTTTTCAGTTCTTTTTTGTTACTTTGGATTTTCTCAGTAACCTATTCAAAGCTTAATACAGCAAACCTAAATCATTGAAATACTGGAAACATTGCATTGAAATTTTGTGCAAATTGGCAAGGAAAGATTTATTATTCTTTGTTAGTAAAATTCTATGGGAATAAAATTATGAAAAATAAAATTTATAGCCACGACAGGAAGAATTCTTGAGATGCAAGCAAGTTTGGTAGGATGGGAAGGGCATGTTGTATCAGCCCTGATACACTCAGTTTATTCTCTGGCATGTGTTCCTGTCTAACCTTGTCTTATAAAATTGACCTTTTAATACCAACAACAAATTTAATTGACACAATCTATTGTCTATGATTTGTGAAAGACTGCTGATAAAATATATCATTGTAAACTGATCATCTGTGACTAAAATGTTAGTGCCTCACCTCATAAACCTCTGAATCTTTTATTATTCTAACTACAATTTCTAATCTGCTCTGTTTAATAACCATACTGGATATAGTAGTAAATTGCCTTCTAGCTCAACTGCAATTAAAATAAGGATTAACCTTATGGAGGAAAAAGGAGAAGGATAAACTAAATTATCTGTTTCATCAGGAGAGAGAAGCATCCACTCATTCATTCTAATTTGCTTCCCTTTGAATTTGCAATACTTTGTTCCCTGAGGTCCTATGCTAACATTGTAATTAAACTTACTGGCATGGGTGGCACTGTTGTTCTTCGGAGAACAGACCTGTACCAAACAGAATATTAACTTTGCAATAATTCCTCGAGCTTTCTCCTGGATCATGACCCCATCAACAAACATCAAGCCAATATTTCATGAACCATCTCTTCTGGAGTTCATCCCCCATAAACTCTATCCTATTTAGTCCTCCACATAGTTGAATTTTAACTCCTGCCTGCTTTCCACAGACGGGTCTGCCATGGGAGAAACATGGGAATAGAATTTGCCAACGAATAGGACATGATGTGGGAAACAGGAAGACCAGGAACATGGTAGTGCGTGTTCTTGTGAGGGAAGCCAAAGCTGTTTACGGGAGAAGCTGCTGTGGTGATTGGTGTAGATTGCACTTGAAAGCGTTGCAAGATAACCAAAACTGTTCAATACAATTAATTGCTTGTTTTGACCAGTATTTTTCCATTATGGAAGAGGTACTCCAAACCAACAGAACTTCAGACTCTTGCCAACTGTAAGAAAGCTGAAGGTCAGTGCAAGTTGGCAGCTATTGTGAGAGATAGACTGGCTTGGACAGAAGTTTCAAACTGAGTAATTAGCTACAGTAGCAAGCTGAAGGCAAGCCAATCTCAGTTGGCAAAACAAAGGCATTTTAGTTGATGGCCTAATGTGTCTTGGCACAAGGGAATGGAAGGTGGGATTGTGAAGATGGGCATCTTTGAGAATTGAATGCAGCAATTTGGTATGAGCCTCATTTAACCAGGCCAGGGAGAGAGAGAACGGGAGAGAGAGAAAAGAGATAAAGAGAGACAGAGACAAGAGAGAAATAGATTTGCAGCCACTCAAAACAGAGATGCAGCAAAGAAGAGGAAGCAGGATTATAAGGCTGGATGCGAGAGAAAATAGGCACAGAGAGCTGCACAGCAGCTCCTTTCACATACAAGAAACTATCTAGCAGAGAGATCAGCCCGCAGAGATTCTGCTTCCTGCAGATATCAGATCAGTGGTGCCTTGGAAGACTGTACCTCTCCAGAGAGGCTATCAGTGAACTATGCACCATGATGGAACAGGGGCTGAGCCCAAAAGGAAGTGCTCGTTACCAACTACCTGTGTTGTTCAAGGATTATTCCATTGATTTTCTAGGGATACCTGTGGCAGTCCACACCCTGCAGATCACTAATACTTGAAAGTGATGGGAAGTCTCATCTACAGTGTTTTAAAGCAGCTCTTTCACAGCAACAAAGTCTTTACCAAGGCTCAGTTTGAGTTCCATAGAGCCACTCAGCTCTTAATCTCATTGTAGTTTTGATTCATTTGCATAAATGCTTGCAGATATTTTCACTGTATTCAGTGCCATTTGTAACTCCTCAGATACTGAAACAATTCATGCTCATATGCAACAGCCCTGGACAACATTGATAATTGGCAATGAGCATCTCCATAGAGACAATCAAACCAGATCCTTTTGATAATCAACAATATTACCAGACTGAACTTGATCAGAAATCACCTGTCAACTATAGGGGGAGTTTCATGGAAGATTTCTCTTTGTAATCCTTGTGAGATTTCTTTAAAGCTTGCCACCATTATCTATGTAGCACATTGAAGGCTATCTGGAGGACCACGCTTGGCCTATCTTCCCTCTAAACAGAGACAGCAGAATTTGCCACTTCAGGGAGCTCCTGCAATTCCCTGCCATACACCAGGTTAAGCACTACCAGCCCAGAGCTGTCCTTCACAGAACAAGTAGTTGGGAGGAGAACCAAGGAGAAATACTTCTAGGGCAATGCAATCACATATGCACATTCATAAATTGACTGCTATTTCAAAACCAAACAGGAATTTTCCTATTCTTACAGCATCCCATCTTCGAACCCTATCTAAAGGAATTCTGCTTTTCCCCCATTACCCCGTGTAGCTTCATATCTTCTCATTGTACCCAGCGCACATCTATTGTCACCCAGGCATCCATTAAGTCTCTTCTTGCTTGTTGTGCTTAATGCTGCATCACTCTACCATGCAGATGGGAACATTTCTCCTGCTCAATGTCCTCATCTTCTCCTCAGCAGACAACTGGTTCTCTCTCAGTTCTTCAGATTATATCACATCCCCTCTTTGCCTGCTCCAGTTGTGCAGGGAGTAACATGCAAGAATTATACAACATACCTGGCTGAACTGTGTGCCAATGCCTTTCAAATCCTATCCGTGGATGTTATTTTAAACAGGCTTATCGATTGTTCCACCAAGGATCTGGTCAAAGCATGGGCTCCGACGTGTTTGTGCTTGGATTCAATCAGGCAGTTTATATAACTGAGACATCAGCCATGGTCACATGATTATCTCTCATGATTATCCTTCAAAGGCATCCAGTCCTTAACAGTTTAGGATGCAGTGGTTAAAGAGAGGACTCAGGAGGCTGTGCTCAGGAAAGAACAAACATTTATTCTGTTAATTCTGGTTGTGATCACAGTCATTTTCCATTTTGAGAGCACATTTTCTGAATATAGAAGTGAACATTTGGTGCAATAGGTCACAGACTCAACCTGGTCATGATGGGCCTGCTCAAACCTGCATGTTCCTTGCTTTCTTCTACTCCCTGTTGAGCCCATCACAATTGAGCTTCAACATGCTCCCATACACCTAATTGAATAATGAATTCATCTTCCATCATTATCTCTATGCTCCAACCCTGTGGTTGAGTCATGTCAGCCTTCGTGCTGAACTGTCCCACATTGAGGCCAGGGATTATGGATGATAACCCATTCTACTATGTCCACAAGGATCCTGCCTGCAGGTTCCCTACCTAATAAGGAACAGGTGAGTGGGATGATGAGGCCATTTTGTTAAAGGGAGAATTTTTAATTAAAGAGAAACAAAGGTGGGAAAGGTGAGTGATGTACCAATGTCGGATGCCAAATCCCAGAGTCAATTTTCCAAGCATTGTCATCAATACAACTTACCTTGCAACTTGCCCATTCCTCCTTCCCCAGGCATTTACTGACACCCCACTGAAGCATCTAATACTCACACTCACCCTAATCCTACTGGTCTCTGACATGTACACCTCACATTCACTTTCTATAGATGTTGTCCTCTCCTTTTGTTCAGACAATGTTTGAAAGGTTGAGAACTTCACTTGCTTGGCCAATATTTTTTGCCCATCTCATGAGAAGGTGGTGTTAAACTATGTTCTTATGTCACTTTGCTCCATTTTGTGTAGGTACATCTGCAATGGTGTTATGGAAGGAGTTGTAGGATATTGATCCGGCGACACCAAAGGAACAATGTTATATTTAAAGTGAGGATGGTGTGCTATTGCTAACAGTCAATATCTTTGATTTCTTTCTGAAATATCTGAACATACAAGCTCAGGAACTATCTGAGCGAGTCCTCCAGTTACGAGCCCTTGCAATGTATTCCCAGCTGCTCCACTGGGAAGGAGATCCTGTTCCAAGACACTGCAATAGTGAGTAATCATTGAAGCCTGATGCTCCTGAGTTCTGGTGTTCACTCCTGTCAAGGCAGACCTTAAGTTGAATGTCTTAGCTTCTTGAAGCTGGATCTCTGCATTCATCCTCTCTATCCTGCAGAGTGAATGGTGACAGCTCCTGTTGTTGGTGTAAGTGGTGTTGATCTTACTCTTTGTGGTGTTTTTATTTAAGGAGAAACAAGGGCGGGAAAGGTGAGTGATGTACCAGTGTCAGATGCCAAATCCCAGAGTCAAGTTTCCAAGCATTGTCATCATTAGTGGTGTGGGTAAATGATAACAGACTTAGCTCAAGGAAAGGCAAGGTGGGTGTTAAATATTCCTGAATGCCAAGTGTTCAGAAAACATAGAAAAATGGAAGAATGGGGGAGGGGTGTCTCTATCGGATAAGGAGACATTACATTGCAAAGGAAGGTATCTCAGGAGGTTCGAGCACAAAATCAATTTGACAAGAGCAAAAGAAGAAAAAGACTGTAATTACATTTCTTGCCATAGTCTATAGGTCACAGCTCATGGCAACGGCTATTATGGCAGACTTCACCAAAATATAGCTGGATATACTCATAATTTAAAATGCAGTGAGGGGCAAGAATTCCAAATTTGTGATCAGAAGAGTTTCCTACATCAAGATGTACTTAGTCCAACAGGAAATGGTGCACTGAAAATAACAAGTGCTGGAGATCACAACGGGTCAGACAGTATCCATAGAGAGAGAGAGCAAGCTAACATTTTGAGTGTAGATGACTCTGACCGACAGGATCCTGGTGAAAGTTTTCAAATGAATTCTTTGCATCTATTTTTAACAAATCAGAGTCATCTAGATTCGAGATGTTAGGTTGCTGTCTCTCCATGGATGATGCCTGACCTGCTGTGATCTCCAGCATTTGTTGTTTTCACTACAGATTCAGGATCTGCAGTAATTTGTTCTTACGAAATCATGCCTTGTTGAAACATGGTTCAAGGAAATGATCAATTATCACTAGAGGGAAGGGGAAAAGAAATGAACATGTTAGGTAAACAAAATGGAATTATGAGAAAAGAAAACATAAAGGGGAACCCCAGAGTTTTCTTTAAATATGTAATTAGTGAAAAAAGAGTAGTAAAAGAAGTATCAGGTCCAAAAGAGACAAAAAATAATATTTAAACTTAGCAGCAGTGTCCTGGCAAAACTTTTCAAATGAATTCTTTGCATCTGTCTTTATAAGGGTATTGAAGGAAGTAAAAGTTGAAATTTTAAGACATGGGCTATCATCTGTCAGTCTTCCATAGACTCAGTGAAGCTGCCGGAAGACTGATGAATTGCAAAAATCACTGCCTTGCTCAAAAAAGGTTGTCAGGATATGCCAAGCAACAATAGACCAGTGAGTTTATGGTCAATGGTTGGAAAACATCCAGAAATAATTGTTGAGAACAGAATTAGTGGTCATATGGAGAAAGGTAGGTTGATTGGGAAGGGCCAGCACAGATTTCTAAAGGGGACGCTATGCTTAGCTAACTTGCAGGACTGTTTTTTTAGAGATAACTGAAAAGATCAATGAAGATAATACAAGTGATGTAGCATAATGGATTTCCAGACAAAGCCACTTAGAGTCAAAGAATCATAGAGATGTACAGCACAGAAACAGACACTTCGATGCAACCCGTCCATGCTGATCAGATGTCCCAACCCAATCTAGTCCCACCTGCCTATCCCTTCAAACCCTTCCTATTCATATACCATTCAGATGCCTTTTAAATGTTGTAATTGTACTAACCTCCATGACTTCTTCTGGTAGCTTATTCCATACACATACCACCCTCTGAGTGAAAAAGTTGCCCCTTAGGTCTCTTTTATAGAGTCATAGAGTCATAGAGATGTATATAGCATGGAAACAGACCCTTTGGTCCAACCCGTCCATGCCGACCAGATATCCCAACCCAATCTAGTCCCACCTGCCAGGACCCGCCCATATCCCTCCAAACCCTTCCTATTCATATGCCCATCCAAATCTCTCACCCTAAACCTATGCCCACTAGCTCTGGACTCCCCCACTCCAGAGAAAAGACTTTGTCTGTCTATCCTATCCATGCCCCTCATGATTTTATAAACCTCTATAAGGCCACCCCTCAGCCTCCGACACTCCAAGGAAAACAACCCCAGCCTATTCAGCCTTTCCCTATAGCTCAAATTCTCCAACCCTGACAACATCCTTGTAAAACTTTTCTCAACCCTTTCAAGTTTCACAACATCTTTCTGATAGGAAGGAGACCAGAATTACACGCAGTATTCCAACAGTGGCCTAACCAATGTCCTGTACAACCGCAACATGACCTCCCAACTCCTGTACTCAACACTCTGACCAATAAAGGAAAGCATACCAAATGTCTTTTTCACTATCCTGCGACTCCACTTCCAAGGAGCTATGAACCTGCACTCCAAGGTTTCTTTGTTCATTAAGTGTATAAGTCCTGTTAAGATTTGCTTTCCCAAAATGCAGTACCTCACATTTATCTGAATTAAACTCCATCTGCCACTTCTCAGCCCATTGGCCCATCTGATCAAGATCCCATTGTAATCTGAGGTAACCTTCTTCACTGTCCACTTCTCTTTACTTACTTAGAGAAAAATTATACTTCATAGTGTAAAAGACATAGTAGCAAATGGATCCAATATTGTTTGAGTAAGAAACAGAGAACAAAGGTCAGTGATATTTTTCAGACTGGAGTAATGTGTAATGAATTTCCCACGAGGTTTAGACTGTGTTCCTTGCTTTCCTGGATCTTTGTGTGCAGGGGACAATTTAAAACTTTGTGAACGATATAAAATTTGAAAGCATTGTAAACTGTGGGGACAGTGTAGAATCTCAAAAGGACAAAGATAAATTGTGAATTAAGCTCAAGGATGAGAAATACAAGGAAATACACTTTGATAGGAAGAGCAAGGACAGACATTATGAAATAATGGGTACAATTCTAACAGGGATGAACATGCAGAAGGACTTCAAAGAATATGAACAAAGATCATTGGACAATAGATGGAGACAGTGGTTAATAGAGTATACAAAACCCAATATAAAATAAGGAAGTGATAGTGAATGCATATGAAAGACCTATTAGACTTCAGCTGGACTATTGTGTATAGTTATGGGCATCACAATATTGGAAGCTTGTGAACTCATTGGAGAGACTGCCAAGTGATTTACAGGAATAGTTTCAGTGATGAGAAACTCAGTCATGAAGCAAGGTTGGAAAGGTCTGGGCTCTCCATAGAGAACCAAAGGCTGATAGAAGATTTAAAGTTATATAGGTGCTGGATGCTTTCGATAGGAAGAAAATGCCCCTGTTCACAAAAGAATCAAGCATGAGAGGGCACAGGACTAAAGTGATTTGCTAAAGAAGCAGCTGCAATGTGAGAAAGCTTTTTCCTACAATGAGTTGTTTGTGTCTGAAATTCACTGCCTGAAGTGTGATGGAGGCAGATTTAATTGACACATACAAAAAGGTATTGGATAATTATTTAATTAGAAGCAATGTTCAAGGGTATAGGGTAAAAAGCAAGAGTATGGCACCAGGTCATGATGCTCATTTGGATAGCAGATGGAAATAAAATGGTTCAACTGGCCTCCCTCTACACCATACAACTTCTGTGATCTGTGATCCAGAGCTGCAATAAGCTGCTCCCATGCTTTGGTGAAGCCTCTTACCAGAGAAGTGCAGCTGACGTTGATGTGACTTCTAAGAAGTTTGTTATCATCTGACTATCATGGCAAGCTCTCTCTGAGAACTAACAGCATGATAACAACAACATGATAACTGGCTATGCCTTCAGCTCTTCAGTTTCACTGATCAAAGATTTTCAACCTGTCAGTTTCACTGAAGAGCCTCTCCCATTGCGCATTGCCTCAGCTACCCTGGCAAATTGCTGATATCTCAGGTAGCAGGTTTACTGGCTTTGCAAAATCCTTGGCTGAAAGAAAGCTCGAGTGCTTATCATAATAATTAAATGCATGACCCAAAATCTGAACAGGGCCACCAAACTCCTACTGGTGAAGACTAGCAGAGAGAAAGATGATATTGAGATCTTGAACAGATATAAATTTTTCGGGATTTAATTCCATGCACAAACATAAACTACCATTTCAATGTTTTGGAACAATGTTCTGTAAACTGTTTCTCTTTTCTCGGAGGTTGACTGGTCTGATGACTCAAAATGTTGAGGATTTTCTGTTAATAGTTCAAATTCCTTATAAGCACAGTAACTTGAATAATTATTTATTCATATGCATGCACAATGTTTTCCATTTTCAGTATAAATTATGCTCAGAGTATTGCATTACACTCTGAAATTTAAATTGTAAAAGGCTCTTTCATTTTACCGACGCCCTATCAAGTGTTGATACGAACTGCAGAAATAAATTTTCTGCTCCCTTCATAGAATCTGATCTCTAATGCTGCTTCCATACAATTTCCTAATTCTCCTATTTACATCATTTGAAGCAAAACCAATCTGAGTTATGAGAACAGGCACATAACTGGTGATTGACTACAATTTGCAATTAACTTTTCTAGCAGAATATGTTGCTGTCAAATGTGAGTGTCACTATGTTGATTGTTTCGCTGTAAGACAATTTCTAAATGTACACAATGGACTTTAATGAAGTGAAAAATAAATCAATTTCTTTTTTTGTGTACAATCTGCCTTAATATATAGGAACCTTTGTTGACTTTTAGTTATTATAGAATACTGCTTTCCTGTTTCAATCCTTTGAGTAATGCATACTGCAAAGAAAAGTTCATAGACTGGGGAATCCAGAACCTGGATCACAGTTTAAGGATATAGTGTTGGTCATTTAGGGTTGAGATAAGCAGAAATTTCTTCAACCAGAGAGTGGGAAAGCTGTGGAATTCTCTGCCACAGAAATTGGTTTCGGACAAAATATTGAATGTTTTCAAGACAGGGCTAGATATAGTTTTCATGGCTAAAGGAATCAAAGGGTATGAGGAAAAAGCAGGAACAGGGTGCTCAGTTGGATGATGTGGAGCAGGCTGAAAGGGCCAGGTGGCTGATCTCTACTTTAATTTTCCAAGCGTCTATGTATCTATGTTCCTACGTTTCAATCCTTCATACACATCTCACCACAGCTGCTTGGCGTCATTTCAGGTGTTCCTTGATGCTTGTTTCATTCCATGGGTCTGGTCACTATTGTCACCATTTGGTCAGATCAGGTCATCTTCAGATGAATGGCATCAATGGGCTTAATAACATAATGCTATACAAAAAATGGTACTAATGTGGCATTGTGGTAGTGTCCTCAGCTCTGAGTCAGGAGGCCTGTATTCAAGTCTCACCTGCTCCAAAGGTTTGCAATATCATTTGTGAACAGATTGAGTCTAAAGAAAACTTCAAGAGATGGTATGAGAAGATATCATTCATCTCAAGTCTCAGTCCTATGTGGCTGGATGTCACAATGACGTGACTCCGAACATCCATCTTCTGTAGCTGTTATGAGAATAAAGGTAGAGTTTATCTTTTACTCTAGAAATAGAGGGGCATCTATATATATTGAGCTAAAATTGTTGATGATATTCGAAAGCTGCATGACTGTGAACATTCCTGTATGTGCCGAAGACGACACAATCGTTCTTCTTTACTGGCTGTTTGTTACACTGTATGAGAGAAAAAGTTTAATTCCGAATGGTTAGACTTCACCTTGGATCAGGATCACGAACAGTGCCAAAAACAACCTTAGCCTCCAGACCAGCAATCGATCGAGGAGTTCCCGATGGGCAGAAGGGTGTGAGGCCGAGTGTTCTTTTCCTCTCTTTTCATTCTTTTTATTGACTTAATAAATGTTCATATTTAAGTAAACTTGTGTTATCTCTTAACTACATTTAATCGAATCCAAAAAGAACTGCTTGGATACACTCTGTGAACCAAGACAGCATCAAAACTTGGATTATGAACACATAAAGGAAAATTGAGAAAGTAATGCACTAAAATTTGACATTTTTAAAATCACAACAATTAAAACTTGAATGCGACTCCACTTTAATTGGTAATTTTCAGTTCGGCAAAGTTTATTGGCAGTCAATAATGTTTATCACGGCATTAAAAAGAAATTACACTTTTAATTACTGCCCTGAACTATCTGTGATGGGTTTCATTCTGGTCTACTATACAAATACCACAAATCAATAGCAATATTGTTTTATAAAATGAAGGTGCACAACTTGGACAGCAATGCTGGATATTCACATTTAACCATTTATCTACTGTGTCTGGAATCATTGTACCATTGACACATAAAGCATGATGTCCTGATTAGCCTTCCTATTATTTTGACAGCAAATTCTTTCTCAATGTATTATGTAAGTTTAAACACAGCTATGTTCAGATGTACAGACAACTATGTCCTAATGTGCAACTTTTTTTTACGTTAGTGGTATTTGCGACAGGGAGAAGTGTACAGACACAAGAAAGGGGGAGAGGTTTTCAGCAGCAGAATTTTTAATTGAATGCAGAGAATCTCTTTAAGTGCCATTTTGTTGAACTAAAGCACTTTTTGGCTGAAATAAGAATCTGTGTACTATTGAAGGAATACTTAATGGAATTGGATGGGACTGAGAGTTTGGTTTAAAATATTTCCTTTACATTGACTATTGCCTATTTTGAATATTTACCAGGTTGAATTTAATTCTCAAATTTGCCAGTCTGAAATTGCTCATTTTAACTAGTGTACAAATTAATTTATTATAAATAAGCTAGGAAATAACAGCAAAGAAGGTGAAGCCAACAAAACAAATTTGCATGCTTGTATCACAGTTTAGAATTTCGATCTCTAATTAATACATTTTCTACCAAAGATTTTAGTTCAATCCTAATATTAATGTGACAGATGAATTTCTAAAGATTTTACCAAAACCACATAAATATGGAGATATCAGCAATCTGTGCATCAAACTAGATGTACAAAAATATCATCAAATGAAATATTATGAGGACTTCAACCTGCTTGCTGTATCTGAATGTTTCATAGCACAGTATGGGGCAGCTGCTGCACACCTGTAGAGTGAATTCCTAATGTGCTATTAGTACATGAATACATTAATAAACATGAAATTCTTTTGTCAGCAATTTTAGCTGTCCACACAGAATAACTTGCAATATTTGTGTTTGAAATGAATTATGTTTTTGATACTTCAAGTGGGCACTGAATGCTACTTGAATTTGATAAAAGGTGAAGTTTATCATTGAAACTAGCAGCGAAAGACTCAATTATGAATGGAAAATAAACATTTTTCAAAATTCCATTATGCACAAATGTATTCTTATGTATTACAGAGCTTTGGATAGGTGACAGGATTTGTTTTGCAATTTTTACACATTTATATTTGGGAAAAAGCCACAAGTAAATCAAAGATTCATAAAATGTTCACAGTACAGGTGATCAATTGGCCCATCATATTTGTGCCAGGTCTCTGAAGGAGCAATTCACCTAATTTCATTCTCTTGCCGTTAGCCCACAGCCCTGCACATTTTTCCTTTTCACATAATAATACAATTCTATTGTGAATGCCTTGATTGATGCTGCATTTAAAAAAATATATATAATTTGTGGTGTTTTGGCATTGCTGTTTTGGTCAGCAGTTATTGTCCATATTGAGTAGGTAATGGTTTTATAATGTAGCAATTTCAAACAGAAGCATCTGTGATGCCTTGAGTAGATAAGCTGCCACCAATCCTCATTTCCATTATTAGTTTAATCACTATGATAATATCAAGAAAAATACACACTCGTGTCCGGGGTAGAAGTTGGGCTTGATCTTCATGAACATTAAATAGGTCAATTACAGGCAGGATGGAATTGCTCTGGGAGGTCTTAACAATGAAGCCTCATGACTTCAGGTTAAACATGGCTAAAGAGAACATGTCGGCGAAAGTGGGTACTGCAGATGCTGGAGATTAGAGTCAAGATCAGAGTGGTGCTGGAAAAGCACAGCAGGTCAGGCAGCATCCGAGGAGCAGGGAAATCGATGTTTCGGGCAGGAGCCTTACATCAGGAATGAGGCCCGGGGGGTGGAGAGATAAATGGGAGGGGGGGTGGGCTGGGGGGAAGATAGCTGAGAGTGCAATAGGTGGATAGAGGAAGGGGTAAAGGTGATAGGTTGGAGAGGAGGGTGGAATGGATAGGTGGGAAGGAAGATGGACAGGTGGGACAGGTCATGAGGATAGTGCTGAGCGGGAAGCGGGGGAGGGGAAATGAGGAGACTGGTGAAGTCCACATTGATGCCTTGGGGTTGAAGGGTTCCGAGGCGGAAGATAAGGCGTTCTTCCTCCAGGCATCGGGTAGTAAGGGAGTGGCGATGGAGGAGGCCCAGGACTTGCATGTCCTCAGCAGAGTGGGAGATGGAATTGAAATGTTCGGTCACGGGGCAGTGGGGTTGATTGGTGCAGGTGTCCCGGAGATGTTCCCTGAAGTGCTCTGTGAGAAGGCATCCAGTCTCCCCGGTGTAGAGGAGATTGCATCAGGAGCAATGGATGTAATGAATGACATTGGTGGATGTGCAGGTGAAACTTTGATGGATGTGGAAAGTTCCTTTGGGGCCTTGGATGGAGGTGAGGGAGGAGGTGTGGGTGCAGGTCTTGCAATCCCTGCAGTGGCAGGAGAAGGTGCCAAGAGGGGAGGGTGGGTTGTTGGGGGGCGTGGACCTGACCAAGTAGTCAGGGAGGGAATGGTCTTTGCGGAAAGCGGGTCGGGATGGGGAGGAAAATATATCCCTGGTGGTGGGGTCCATCTGTAGGTGGTGGAAATGTCGGCGGATGATGTGGTTTATGCGGAGGTTGGTGGGGTGGAAGGTGAGAAGGGGGGAGGATCTGTCCTTGTTGCGGTTGGAGGAGTGGGGTTTGAGGGCTGAGGTGCAGAAAGTGGATGAGATACTTTGGAGGGCATCTTCAACAACATGGGAGGGGAAATTACAGTCTTTAAAGAAGGAGGCCATCTGGTGTGGAAATTATGGTGTTTTAAAGAACAGTTGCTGGTTACCACATACTGTTCTCCCTCAGCAAATGAATCAATATCCCTCCATGTTGAAGAATACTTAATGGAAGCACTGAGGGTGACAAGGATGCAAATATATTCTGTGCGCAGTATTTCAATGTCCATCACCAAGAGTGGCTTGGCAGCAGCATTACTGACAAAGCTGGTCGGGTCCTAAAGTATGTAGCAACTAGACTGTGTCTATGGCAGGTGGCAAGGGAGCCAATAAGAGGCAAAAACATACCTCATGCTTGCCAATCTGTCAACTGTTAATGCATCTGTCCACGATAGTATTGGTTAAAGTGACCATCACACAGTTTTTGTGAAAAGGAAATCCCACATTCACTTTTAGAATGCCTCCACTATCACTGTGCTGAATGGGACAGACTTTGAATAGATCTAGCAACTCAAGACTGGCATCCATGAGGTGCTGTGAGCCATCAGCAGCAGCAAAACTGTACTCCAGCACAATCTGTAACCTCATGGCCTGGCATATCCCCCACTCAACCATTACCATCAAGCCAGAGTATCAATTCTAGTTCAATAGACAGTGCCGGAGGGCATGCCAGAAGAAATAGCAGGAACATATGTAAACAAGATGTCAACCTGGTGAAGCTGCCAAGCAGGTCTACTTGTGTACCATGCAGCATAAGTAGCAAGTGATAGACAAAGTTAAGCGATCCCCCAACCAATGGATCAAGATCTAAGTTCTTCAGTCCTGCCATACCCAGTTGCAAATGGTGGACAATTAAATAACTCTCTGGAAGAGGAGGCTCTACAAATATTCCCAACCTTAATAATGGGTAGAGCCCAGCATCAGTGCAAAAGATAAGGCTGAAGCTTTTGCAACAATTTTCAGCCAAGGGTGCCAAGTGGATGATTCATCTCAGTGTCCTCCAGTGGTCCCCAGCATCACAGATACTAGTCTTCAGCCAATCCAATCCACTCCATGTATCAATGGTTGGAAGCACTGAATAGTGCAAAGGCCATGGGCCCTGATGACATTCTGGCAATAGAACTGAAAACTTGTTCTATAAAATGTTTTGCTCCCCTAGCCAAGCTGTTGAATACAGTTACAACACTGGCATCCACTCAATAATATAAAACATTTGCCAGGTATATTCTGTGAACAAAAAGCAAGACAAATCCAATCAGATCATTATTGCCCCATTACTCTACTCTGAATCATCAGTAAAGTGGCGACATGGTGGCTCAGTGGTTAGCACTGCTGCCTCACAGCGCCAGGGACCCGGGTTCAAGTAGCACCTTAGGCGACTGTCTGTGTGGAGGTTGTATATTCTCCCCCTGTTTGTGTGGGTTTCCTCTAGTTTCTCCAGTTTCCTCCCACAATCCAAAGATGTGCAGGCCAGGTGAATTGGCCATGCTAAATTGCCCATAATGTTAGGTGTATTAGTCAGGGGGAAATATAGGGTTGGGGAACGGGTCTGGGTGGTTTACTCTTCAGAGGGTCGGTGTGGACTTGTTGGGCTGAAGGACCTGTTTCCATACTGTCGGGAATCTAATCTAAAAAAGTGATGGAAAGTATCAATTATAGTGTTATCTAGCAGCACCTGCTCAGCAATAACCTGCGCAGTGATGCCCAGTTTGGGTTTCGCCAGGACCACTCAGTCCAGAACCATATTGCAACTTTGGTTCAAACATGGACAAAAGAGCTGAATTCCGGAGGTGAGGTGAAAGTGATAGCCCTTGACATCAAGGCTGCATTTGAGTGTGGCATCAAGGAATCCTGGCAAAACTAAAATCAATGGGCATCAGGGGCAATTTGTCTGATGTTGGAGTCGTATCTGGCACAAAGGAACATAGTCATGGTTGTTGGAGGTCAGTCACCTCAGCTCCAGGACATCTCTGCAGGTGCTCCTCAGGGTAGTATCCTAGGCCCAACCACCTTCAGCTGCTTCATCAATAACCTTCCTTCCATCATAAGGTCAGAGGTGGGGGTGTTTGCTGATCATTGCACAATGTTCAGTATCATTCACGACTCCTCAGATACTGAGGAGTGTAGACTTATAAGAAGGCATGGTAGAGAAGTTATGGTAGAGAAAATGCCCAAGACATCCCAGATGGCATTCAACATTCTAAAATCATGACAATGCTGAGGACTTTGCCAATAAGAAGTCAAATCAACATTTTCGAAGAAAGCCAACCTGCAGAACCAGCTGCAGCTAAGTGGGACTCTTTATTGTCACCCTGGAGATGTGGCACAATGCCATGTTTGCGGCTGGCATTCTGTCATACTCCGACACCATAGGGGTTCTGAATTCCAACTTGGAAATTGCATCTAATCCCTGATCAATGGTTTTAGTTTGCCTCTTAACTTTATAAATCATCTGTTGCTGGCCATCAGGTAGTTGTTTAACATCGAATCTGGTCTTCCCGAAGGTACATACATGCCAGCCAATGCACTTCAACCTCTCACCGTTATCTCTCAAAACCTTCACTTTATCAACCTCCAAAATTCCTGATCATTGCTTTGAGAGTTTCCTGCTCCTCAACATTTATCAGAATTTTTCTGCCAATGACACTATTATCTGATTGTAATGATAAGGATAAGAAAATGGATGAAAGCTCACATTGAAAATTAGATTCTAAAACCTAAAACTATTGGGATAGACACTTGTAAGGAACAGGAGAATCAACGTTTCAGGCGTAAGCTCTTCATCAAGAATCATTCCTGATGAAGGGCTTATGCCCAAAATGTAGAGCTGTGGGATCCTAAGAGAATGGGGGTAATGCCATGACAGGGGCACATAGTGTGGCTCTTTTTCACTGGATCACAGGATGTGCATTAGCCACCAGCCTGCTACCCACTAAACCTGTTTCTGTGTTGGTACATGGCAACCTATTCAGTTATTATTTTCATCACCTACCCCGTTCTCTGGTATCTATAATAATACCATCTACAGGATGCACCTCTATGGTCAAACCCTCTTGGAATTTGTCCATCACAGCCATTACAAATGACCTTAGTGATTAATCAGCAGGTCCCACATTCAGCGTTATATTCATTAAGGTTGCTTCTCAGGGCCACTGTGATAGGTAAAAGATTATGTAATCTAGGCATTTGCTTTTATATTATTCCTGTACATAAAATCTCCTGAGTATTAGAAGTTAAGTAGTTGTGGATTAAATAAATGGGTCATCACACAGCTAAACCATATCACAAACTTAACACTTCTCTAACATCAGCATGGCAGAAAAGTGTCATTCACTCCGAGTGACAATTAAAAATATAACGCGTTTGACCACTCAAAAATAAGCACTGCTTTTGTGCTAGATTTTGCAAGGTTATGGTCCCTGTTTATTGTCTCACTTGGTTAGAACATGGAGTATTGAATGCAGAGGTCAGGCTAGATTTACAGCATTTCTCAATTTTTTGCTCTTTAATTTTAATGATGGGAATCAGAGTCACTGACAAATTGGACATACTGACCTCTGTGGCCGATTCTCTCACTGGCACTCACATAACCTCACAACATTTACCCTTACTTAAATTGGTTTCCAAACTGAATCACGTTTGTGTTTCAGAAGCTAAATACTTCCCAGCTGATACCTTACACCACACAAACTCACTGCAAAATTGTCAAAAAACAATGATACTTTGTATCAAGTCAACTAGGTCCTTTAGTCATTTTTATCATTTTTACAGGGTTGTTAAAATGTATTAACTATAGCATCATTTAGTGCGACAAGGTTCTAGGTGGGTTAGGACCTACAGGGACCTGAGGTAATACTTGATTACCTATGTGCTGTGGTGTTGGAATCCACACATTGCAAAATGTCAGGTCATATTAATTCTTATGTGATATACCCTGTTTTCTAGACACATTTATTAGCTTGAATTCCCAAAATACTGACATTAATTTTTAAAGGGGTCACATTGCTGCATCAGCAACATTAACTCTTTTGGGCAGATTAAGTACCTAAACAAAAGAACACATTAAAAAAAGTTAAAGTCTTCCAGATTGTTTGTAGGTGCAAGTCTGCTTTATTACTGCTGTAGTATGTGCAGCTGTAGGAACCTCTCAGAGGTGTTTTTTTCTATTAATAGCGAATTAAAATTTAAAATAACTATATTGGTGCTTTTATCTCTCGGTGGAATTTTGCCTGCAGTTATTTGCTTCCCTCAAGAAATTAAACTCTAGAGAACCACTGCATTTCTAACAATGGCCACTACACTCTGAACAGTAATACATTAGAGGAAGTCTTTTTAGATAATACAACCTCAAAATTGATAAGCAAACTAAAAGTACTCATCTGCTAAAGATGGTTCCACAACAATGTGAATCATGCTTAATCTGGTGAAGTGTCATCATCATTCATTCTATTTTGTAACATTATTATTTCTCACAACATTTTTTTCTAAAAGTAGCTATCAAAGACTCGTGCCATAGAACTAGCTGTGTCCTTTAGCCAAGGTGTTGCAGTACAACTACAACGCTGTCATCTACCTGACAGCATGGACAATTCGCCAGGCATCGTCTATATGCAGAAAGCAGGACAGATGCAACATGGCCATTTACCATCCCAGCAGCCTCCTCTTGATTTTCAATAAAGTGATGGAAGACACTACCAAAACTATTATCAATGACACTTGCAAAGGAATACTTGTTCAGTGATACTCAGCTTGACTTTTGTCTGGGTCATTCAGCTCCTGACATTGTTATAGCTTTAGTTCAATCACAGACAAAAACTCTGACTTCCAGAGGTGAGATGAGAGTGTCTGCCCTCAAGTGACGTCAAGGCTGCACTGAACTTAATATGGTCTCAAAGAGCCAGAGTGAAATTGCAGGCAGTAGATACTGGGAGGTTTTCTGCTGGTTGGAATCATAATTATCACAAGGAAAGATGGTTATGGTTTTTGGAAATCAATCATCTCAGTCTTACAGATGTTTCTCAAATTAGTGTCCTCAGTGCAAACATCTTAATTTGCTTAATTAATGAACTTCTCTCGATCAGAAGATCAGAAGTGTAGCTGTTCTCTCATGTTTGCACAGTTTTTATTACCATTCACAATCCCTCAGATATGGAAGCATGTTGTGTCCAAATACAGCAACATCTGGACAACATCCTTGGGTGGACTGATAAGTAAGAAGCATGATTTGCACCACACAAGTACCATACAGTGCACATCTCCATCAAGATAGAACATAACATTCAAGAAGGCTAGGAAACTATGTAAAAGTGGAGGGATAGCACTGATGATCAGGAATGGCACTGGTGCAACAGTTAGAAATGAGCTTGGCTCAGGAAAATAGCTTATGGAATCAGTTTGCGCAGACATGAGCAATAGTAGAGGAAATAAGTCACCAGTGGGTGTGGTCTATCATTCCTCTTACTGCAATCATAATGTAGGGTGGAGTGGACAAGAGAAATATTGAGTGCTTGTGATAAAAATGCAGCAATAACGATGAATAATTTCAATCCACATATAACTGGAAGAGATACTTAGAGTGAAGATATGGCAATTATTCCAAAGACACTGGAATGCTAAACTACATTCTTAGAGGAATTGAACATACAGGTGAGAATGTTATGCTTCAGCTACACAGAGTGATGGCGAGACCACATCTCAATTACTATGTACAGATTTGATCTCCTTATTTAAGGAAGAGTGTGAATGTATTGAAGCAATTTTGGGAACATTTATTAGATTGATAGAATGATTGACTGAATTGTCTTATGAGTAAATGTGGATAGACTGGACTTGTTTCCATTGGAGTTTAAAAGTGTAAGGGACGATTTGACTGAAGTGTATAACAGTATGGGGTGGGGAGGGTGCTGTCTTGTGCCACATTTGTAGTCTTCCTACCACTGTGCTAGGAGGCTGAGTACAGATGTTTATCATAACATCCCTGAACGGGTTGAATAAAAATCTGTAAGATCCTGAACAAAATTGGCAAAATTAGGGGACACTGTTAAAAAAAAGTCACCCTTTTAGGACATTGATGAGCAAAAAAAAACTTTCTTATTTGGTCATGTAAATTTGGAGATTTCTGCCTCAAATGACAGTGGAGCTTGAATCGATTAATATGTTCAGGTAGAGAACAATGGATTATTGGCTCACAAAGGAATGAACGTTTATCGGGGTAAATGGGAACATGACGTGCCACACAAAGAGATCAGCCATGATCCAATTGAACTCCAGAGAGACTTGAAGGGCTGAAGGGCTAACTTCTGTTTTTTTATTTTTATATTTGTAACTACTGTCCCTTAAAACTTAATAGAAATACAATTGTTGAATTTCTTACTGTCAACATTTTGGACTACCATTGACTAGAGACAGAGAAGGCTATAAAAGACGAGGTGGTGTTGCATTATTAAGTAAGGAGTCAGTTACTAAATAAAAGAGAGGTAATATTTTGGAAGGATCTTCAAAAGAGGTTTTGTGGGTAGACATTAGGAATAAATAGGGAGCAATTACATTGCTGGAAGTGTATGCTGGGCCCAGATACAGTCAGTGGTCAACAGAGATCATTTATGCAGGCAAGGTATTCAAGGTGTGTGATAATAATAGGGTATTTCAACTTGCCCAATATTTATTGGGATAGTCATGATTTAAATGGTTTGGAGGGACAGATGGTTTGAAATGTATTTAGAAGAGCTTCTTATGTCCATATGCAGAAGGTCCAACAAGGGAGAGACCAAATTCTGGAGAACGAAGCTGAACAGGTGTTTGAGGAATGTAATGATAGTGGTCAATACACAGTTTCCTTTTGGAAAAGGAAACATATGGCCTGCAAGAAAGGGGTGTGGATCAAAGGAAGGCAGATTTTATTAAAATAAGATAGGATCTGGCCTAAATAGACTGAGAACAGTTTCTTGTGGAAAATCTATAGTAGGACACTGAGAGATGTCCAAAAGGGAAAATAGAGAGTACAGGCACACCATGTTCCAGTTAGGGTGAGATGTCAGAGCATACAAAGTGGTTTAAAGCATTATTTTCCCCATGCTGGATATGCTTTAAGTGTGACATTTGCAATCTCTTCAACATTTTCTCTGGCCTTCAACTTTCCACTGGCATTTTTGCTGACGCATTGCTTTACTCCACATTGTTGTTCTCAAAGATTCTGGGATATTTTTCTATGTAGTGAACAGGGGAGTTGCTCATCACAATTATGCACAGATCTGAGTTGCTTCTCCACACCGCAGTCAAACTTATCAGTTTTCCCACTTAATAATTTACAGGCTTAGATCTTCTGGAATTTATCATTTCTTCCAGAGTCAGATTCTCTTCTCTTAGTGACTGTATCATCATAAGTAGGATCTCTTATGCCCAAGATAGTTTTATCTTTGATAAGATTATCTTTCAAATGCCCAAATTCACAGAAATTAGTGAGCTATATTAATGCAGTCACATCTATATCATAAGTTTCTTTTGTCACCTTGAGGTGTATTATTGATCATGCACTGTTTAACTGTTATGATCAATATTGGCTGAAAATGCATTCGCAAGACATGATAAATTTTTGTTTTCTTTTTTATTTTCAGAGAAGATGAGAATAGAATTCAACTTGTAACAGTCTCTCCTGATCATTGTAAAATGGATTGTATCTCTTATTCGCTCCAGCTTATTCAGTAATTCTGTCCCAATGAGGTATTTTTGCTTTATGAATGAAACAATGCTGTTATGTTTCATATTACATTTTATTTTAACCAGCCCAAGCCGAAGAATATTTGTAAATGTTTTGTCTCACCTACTGCTTTCACCTGTGGCCTATGTTTTGTTCCATTTGCTGTATTTTCCTCTGACTTTTAGCAGCATTAAATTCCTTTGAACATTCCTGTGTTCTTCTTTTAATAGCTATGCTTCTTCAGATCTTCAATATTTAATCTCAGATCCACTTCAAGACAATTTTACCGGCTCACAATTCAGAATTTTGGCTTTTACGGTGTCCTTATTGAGCTGGCTATCAGCTGGATGTCTGCAGGGACTGTGTCTCATGTTGTTGGTCACATGAATTCAATCCAGTAGATAAATCCAAATTGATGTAACAAGGTCATGTTGACATTGTAGCTCTCCAATATGTGCCAATCTATTTAGGCCTTTGTTCATTCAACTGGATTCCTCATCAGATTGTAGAACCTAGCAGATTTGAAATGAAAATGTTTTGAAATCTTTGACGTCTGAGTCACTAATTAGTCTTTTTGCTTTGCACTGTGTCGGTAATATTTTTCGGAACCCCAAGTCTTTTTTTGAGCATTGAATGTATTACAATTGATTAATGCTGAAATTCATTGAACAGGTGAACAAGAAAAGAAAAAGAAAGTAGATATCATTCTTTCAGGACTTTATTCAAATCGATTTCAGACAAATAGGATACACATTTACTTTCTTTAATGTTAAATAAATGAAATTTGGCTAGCATCAATCCAATTCCCAGTGTATGCAAATCTCTAGCATGAAACTACATACAATTTGGTTCTAATTACAACAGGCGTTAATTAGGCGACCTCACTCAAAGAGGCTATCAGAACAGATGATGTGGGAAATTGAAAGTTGTACTCTCGCAGCAGGGGAATTTCTTTTGAGGTTTCTGCAAGGTGTGCTGCTAATGCAATGGCGGGGGGTGAAGGCAAACATTGCATTGCCTCTGACCTTGACTGAAGGAAATGTTTCGGTCTCAACTTTATTTCATTTCACATTGATAAACAGAAAATTCATGAACGTGCATCAACTTCAGCACAAATGTACATGTAACAACAGAAAATAACTGAGGACTGATTACTTTAAGAAAGCATATATAACTAGAGCACTTTTTAGATGTTGTTTTGTGAATCTAAAACCTTACATTTTAATTGTTTCTGCTTGTGAAATAGTGGACCACCATGAATGGGGACATTTTAATCTCAAACTGTAGACAGTTGTTTTATTATTCCTTGAACAGGCAGTACGTTTGATGATAGTTCTTGGGAAGAATTGCATCACACAAACTCATAACATAATGTAGAAATGAAAGCATTAATTTAGAATTATGTTTTCCCTTATTTTAACAAGTATGTTAATTATTTCATTAAAATGAAGTTGCATGCTATAATTCAAGGTCAATGCATCTGAACTAAATCAAATATAGGTAGTGCTATGGGCAAACATAGGCAATGACCTCTTGAACCATGATTTGAGATGTTGAACCATAAAGAAAGTAAGTTTTGGCTTTCTAGGAAATAATTTCCTATTTTAAGATTTTCACGTTAAATTTTTTATTTATTTCTTTTCAAGACGTTGCTTTGAAAGTCTACATTCTGCATTGAATCTGTTTATTGAGTTAAGTGACCCATATACACAGATTTTAACAGGATCCTTCAGTTTATTTGTTTAACTCTGACCACAAAGGGGCCATATTTCTCGAAAAATTAAAATGAGATTTCAATACAAAAAAGAGCACTACCTCTTTTATTTTGGCTATTAGCCAGCAGAACACTTTGGGATTAAAGCACAAGATTGATGTTGGTTTGAAAATAATTAATCCTTTAGGGAATTTTACAATCTGTAATATTTTCATCAGACAAAAATCAATATAACTGGTTTGCCTATAGGTGCTTACCTACCTTAAACAAAAGATTACTAGAGTTGAAAGGAAGCATTCTTTCAAAATTACTTTTTCATATTTGATAATTTATAACTTATCCAGTTATTAGCAGCATTTACAGAGTAAAAAGAACATTTTCTATGTGGAAAAGAAGAATCACCTTGTCAGTGAAGAAGCAGATTGGCTGTTCTCTTGCACTGAATAAGAAATTCAATGTCCTTCTTTTAGCTTTATTAAATCAGTTTAAGATAGTTAACGATAAATGGAAGAGTTTCCATTTAACTTATGTTAATGTTTGACACAATCCCTGAATGCACATATTGAGATTAAGCATGTAGTTTATTTTAAAAAAAAAAACATATATTTTGCATGAACACAGTAAAATTTTCTTGATATGCTTCCAAACACAATGAAAACATCTTACATATCATGTAAAGCCTGTGGGCTGGAATCTAAACTGTACTCCATTGTGTTTTGGGCAGTGACACCTAATTTCTACAACAATACTAGGACCCGACATTGACATCTGCGTAAAACAAGAGTTAGCTTCTTTATATGTGCAAGTCAGGTCCTCTCAATGATATTGGTTTGCAGGCCCAGCTTATCTGGCTTGCTCAACAGGAATTGCCAAAATAAAGTTTTCTTTTCGTAGAATTGTTAAGTGATAAAACTTGAGGAGCCAGAAGCACCAAAAGAGTTGAATTCATGAAAATAAGTCACATGCCACATTATAACATTTGGAAGTTATTGAACAGCTCAGGGTCTTATTAATTAAACCAACAGGCACTTCAAAGCAGCAATATGAACAATTTCAAGCATTGAACAAAAGTGATTAGGGAGTTGGGTTGCAGCAAGAGACTAGAAAACCCCCTAAGTAAACAAATAGATGTCAGAGTTGCCTCCTCAGCAGTTGTCTGGACTAAAATCATTAACACAATGGTCGAAGATTAAACATTTACTGAACTACCATTTCAGTGAACAGAAATGTATTCATTAGCAATGTAACCATTAAACAAATCTTTCTACCTCACCTGCAGGTTTTTGTTTTACAACTTTGATCTTTCACTCAAAGGCTTGCCAGTTGACTGAAATGAAAATCAAGCAAACACATTGTTCAAGAGTGAATTACATCTTTCAATGTAGTCAACACAAACATTATGTTAGGTTCTTCTGATTTGATCAGTGGTCAGGGACAGGAGGATCTGAATACTAGTTAGGCAGGTAAAGAGACTCCTGAAGCAGAAGAACCAAATCCACAACCCTTTCAATTGTCCAATTGGTTTTAAGTTCTTGTTAACTGTACAGATAAAACAATGGTTACAAGATGGATGAATGAATTGACCATGGCAATGTGAACAGGAAACCATTTAACCAAAGGGTGCATTAAAAATGTAGGAGTAATAGGGAACAGTATGGTCCTCTGGAGTCCCAATCTCAACTACAGATGGATATGTTGTCTGCCTGATACGAGGATGTTTGGGATATCTGCTCTGGATAGATAGAAGAACATTCAGTCTGATGGAGAAGAACAAATTATCATTGTCCATTTAGGTACTGATGACATAATTCGAACTACAGAAGAGGATCTGCAAAAGAATATGAGCTGAAAGGAACTAAACTTCAAAAGTGTTAATTTCAGGATGACTATCAGAGCAGATAAGTAATTGGTGTAGATTCAAAACATTTAAATAGTTAAAAGCATGACTCGAATATGGGTTTGGGAGAGATATTTTTAAATTAATGAGGCAATTACACCAGTAATGGAGTAAGGGGGGGTGATGTTCGAGCATTGGGCAGCCAATCTCAACTGATTAGTTGTACAGCTAGGGTAGCAGAGAGAGTTTCAATTAAATAATGAGGATGTGAGGGTTCCAGTTTGTAAAGATCTGGCGCATTAAATAGAGAAGATAAGGCAAGAGAGAGAGTAGCAAGAAGAGAAAACATCATCAGGGTGTAGCGGGAAGAGAAAGTGCATGCGCACTAATGTTGCACAATAACTTAGGTTACAGGTTACAAAAATACTAAAATTAAAAGCACTGTATCTACATACAGGTAGCATTTGTAATAAAATAGATGAATATGTGCAAATAGAAATAAACATGCGTGATCTGATAGCCATTATGGAGACCCAACTGCAAGATGAGGAAGACTGGGATGTAAATATTCAAACTAGCAAGATATTCAGGAAGGATGGTTTTAAACTTAACTAAGGGCAATCATTGAATGTATGAGATAGCTGCTAAAAGTGGACTGGGAAATTTGGTTAAATGGTGGATTAGTAGAAATTTCAGGTGCTATTCCAGAATACTTTGCAAGAGATTCACATCAGTAATGAAGGAAGGATGCACCACTTGAAAGGAAGAATGCACCACTGTGGCTGCTTAAGATTTAAAAAAGAATGTTAAAGATAGTTTCAAGTTGAACATAAAAACACATAAAATTCCGCAATGGTGAGTGGCAGAAGAACAGCAAGGAACACTCAGGAAGCTTGACACCATTTAGGGCAAAGCATCCCATTTAGTGAACAGCACATTCACAAACATTCAATCCTTCCACCATTGATGCAGAGTGAGTGCGTACCATTTATTTCAGAAATGATGCACTTCAGAAATTAACCAAGGCTCCTTAGACAGCAGTTTCCAAACAGATGGCTAAGACCATCCAGAAGGATAGTGGCAGCAGATAATTGAGAACAAAACCAGCTATAACTTCCCCCGCAAGCCACTCAGCTCTCTTGGAAGTATTTCGCTGTTTTCCACCATCACTGGATCAACAATTTTTTTATCATCTGTGAACCTACTGATCAACCCTTCTACATTTAATTCTGATTCATTTGTATAAACTATAAACATCAAAGGCCCAATACTGGCCCCTGTGAAATCCCACTGGACACAAACTTCTGAACTGAAAATTACCTTATCAAAAGCCTGACTGAACTCCAAATAGACTACATCAAAAGTATTGTCCTCGTCTATGCACTTGTTACTTTATCACAAAAATCAATCAAGTTGGTCAGACATGACATCCTCTTAACAAAACCATACTGATTGTTCTTGATGAATGTCTGTCTCCCCAAATGCAGATTAATTCAATCTCACAGCATCGCTCCCACCACCAAAGTTAGAGGAACTGTCCTGTAAGTTATAAGGTATTTTGAAAATCTAGATGAAATCAGGCAGTCAACATGATAGAAAAGCACAATACTGCTTCTACTGGAAATCTGAAATTAAAAAAAACACAAATGGCTGGAGAAATTCAGCAGGTCTGGCAGCATCTGTGGACAGAGAAACAGAGTTAGGTTTTGATTTCAATGACTCTCATTTGGAACTGAATGGGCTGGAAAATGTTGGGTTTTATGCTGTTGACAAAAAGTGAAGAGGTGTTGAGTCTGCCCAGAGCAGCAAAAAAAGGGAACGCTACTGGTGGTAAAATGGAAAGAAAGATGTAAGGTCAGTGTTTATGACAAGTTTAAATAGGGAAAAATAGGTCAGTGTTGCTGACAATTAGTCAACAAGAACAAGCAAGACACAGGGTGTGTTCCAATCAAAATGGAAGATGGTATTTATGCTCTGAAGTTTTTGTTTCCTCTGAGAGACCCTGGTCCATTCCTTCATCATTCTGAACACTTCCTCTCCAATGCACAATACCCTCCCCCACCCACTTTGTGATGACAGGAAATTAAGTTGCGATTGTGACACAAGGGAACTGCTAATGAATATAAATTGTATAAGTGAATTGAAGGACAATGCACAAGCTTTGACAGGCAAGCCTCTTCTAGGAAGAAGGAACTTCCAATAGACAAGCAACCTTCGAAATAAGTCCACATTTGTGAATGAGAGCTGAAGACTTTAGAGGCTGACATGACTAGTTATCCAAGAATGGTTGGAGGAATTAAAGACAGTCCTAAAATCTGGTTAGCTATAACATTAAAAACCCAAATACTAACATTGACTCACCACTCACTCATCCAGCATAACCCCACACTCACTTCAGGCTCTGGAACTAGGCCAATCAGATCCTACCTTTCGATACAATTTGGCCCTGCTACCTACTGCAATCCCATCCAAATCCAACCCAACTATTCACCAACGAATTCACTCAACCCAGCAAGGCCCTCCCCAGATCCAACACAACCTCACCCTTCACCAACCTGCACCCAAATACCATCCCATCCCAGATCCATCTTGCCCCCACAGAATGAATTCCACTGACCAATACTGACTGGACCAACCTCAGCCAGACCATCCTCCCTCCAACTCTTCACTTAAAAATACTCTTTCCATGAACTGTCACCTCTCCAACTAAACTATTCCTCCTCCCCCCAAAAAGGTAACATCCGCTTACCTGCCACTCTGGCAGCACCACCTGGCATCTCAACCCTTTATCCACCTGGCACCCTGCGTCCACACTTACCTTCCACAATTACCTTACCTCAACAGCCGTTAAAGTGGCTTCAATACAATTAACTATTGCAATATGGCAATATTTGTGTTGAGAGAAAGGGCTTTGGTTTCAGCACTGATCTTCAGATAGATGCATGGATTGGTTGCTTGGACTAGAATGCTTCAGCTGGAAATTCTCCTGAAGTTGTCCCTCATATGGTACACTCTCCAAAGCTAATAATGTTTTTGTTTTGAATAATCAGAGTTGGAAATGAGGTTTCTGACCTTGATCAAAAGATCTGGGCCATTAGATTTTAGAAGTATTGACAAGGTGGATGATGAAAAAGATTCTCCTTTTTGGGAAGAGTTTGGGAAAACTGTTTAAAATAAACTAGGTGTCCTTAATTTCAAATGAACATAGAGAGAAATAAATTCTCAGAGAATGCAGAGACTTTGGAATTCTTCCATGCAGCCTTAATTGAATACATTTTGGGTGAAGATGGATAGAATTTTGATTGTATAAGTAAGAATGGAAATGCGGGAAATGGGTTAGGACTTTCAATGCCTTGAGACTGCTCCAACTTTCAAAATTAGGGCTAACAAACCTAACTCAACACCATGTACCTATGCCCTCCTCACATCGCTGAAAGAAACAGACCCTTTGGTCCAACTTGTCCATGCCAACCAGATATCTTAACCTAATCTAGTCCCATTTGCCAGCACTTGGCCCTTAACCCCCTAAACACTTTCCATTCATGAACTCATCCAAATGCCTTTTAAATGTTGTAATTGGAAGGGCATCCACTACATCCTCTGACAGCTCATTCCATAAATGAACCACCCTCTGCATGAAAACGTTGGTCCCTTTATATCTTTCTCCTCTCGCCTTAAACCTAGGCACTCTAGCTCTGGTCTCATCCCACCCCAGGGAAAACACCTTGTCTATTTATCCTATCCATGCCCCTCATGATTTTATTAATCTCAATATGGTCACCCCTCAGCCTCCGACACTCCAGGGAAAACAACTCCAGCCTATTCAGCCTCTCCCTAGAGCTCAAATCCTCCAACCCTGGCAATGTCCTTGTAAATATTTTCTGAACCCTTCCAAGTTTCACAACATCTTTCCAATAGGAAGGAGACCAGAATTGCAGGCAATATCCCAAAAGTAGTCTAATCAATGTCCCGTACAACCGCAACATGACCTCCCAACACCTGTACTCAATACTCTGACCAATAAAGGACAGCATACCAAATGCATTCTTCACTATCCTATCCACCTGTGACTCCAGTTTCAAGGAGCCATGAACCTGCACTCCAAGGTTTCTTTGTTCAGAACCTCTCCAGAACCTTACCATTAAGTGTATAAGTCCTATTCTGATTTACTTTTCCAAAATGTAACACCTTGCATTTACCTAAATTAAACTCTATCTGCCATTCCTCAGCCCAATGGCCCATCTGATCAAGATTCCGTTGTACTCAGAATTCTTCCAAAATGTAAGCCACTTTATGTAAACTATTTATCGAGAAAACATGCATGAGTGGTATAACATTTAGTCATAATAACGGTGAGGTGAATTTCGAAGAAAGTCAAAAAGATGGAGAGAATAAATAATGAAAGATTAATGTGAAGCATCAGGATCAAGGATGCCAGCACAAAATTGACTGTAAAAGCCATAAAAGGGACATTTTGATAAATGTTTCAAGTAAACGATTATCGATTCAGCAAAATGCTAAGTTCAGAGGAACCTCGATCATCTGAATGTCAATTATCGGATTCTCTGATTATCAGAAGGGGATCTTAAGGTCCCCATAGAAACATTATGTCAAAGGGCTGTATCAACCCTGATCGCGTCTACTGTTTACAATGATTGAAAATGAACTCGGCTCACTGAAATGCTGCCTAGAACAGTCCTGGACAGTCCAGGCACCGTCTCTAAATGACCTCCCTCCCTCCCTCCCTCCCTCTCTCCCTCCCTCCCTCTCCCCATACTTTCCCTGGAGTTGTACATAGGGGTGAACCCTAAACCCCACCTTCCCCAGATATTCTCTCCAACATTGTCCCATACAGAGCAGAGTGGAACCTGTCAAAACACTGTGTGTGTGTGTGTGTGTGTGCGTGCGCGCGCACGTGCTATTTGGAGACTTATCCCACAAAGGCAGCAGCAGTCTTACTGTTGGTGTTTGGTCCAGGTGCCCAGGAAGGAGGGGATGGGTTGCGGCGGATAGGGGTTGGAGATGGATGGGGGTGCGGGGTTGGGGGAGTGGGGTTGGAGCTGTGGGGTTGGAGGCAGGCGGGGGCTGATGAGGAGGCAGTGTTGGATGGGTTTGGGAGCGGACAGGGTTGGGGGTGGGTGGGGGCGGGTGGGAGCGGATGGCGTTAGGAGCAGGGTGGGGGGCGGTGGTTGGATGGGGTTGGGGCGGGCGGGGGAGCGAGGGCTTGCATGCGGTGTGCTTTTGCCTAGTCTCCTGAACGGGGAGCAGGCTTCACAGAAAACTCCGAGCCCCAGGGGAAATCAATTAACCGAATAATCAATTATCCAAACGAAACAGTGCCCGCCCATCTTGTTCAGATAATCGAAGTTCCTCTGTAATCACACAAACAATGGAAAAGATGAAAGTTCTGCCAACCTACAACTTCCAGCCTGAATGGTGATGGATAATTACACAACTAATGATGGGACAGCACTGAATGAGTGCAGAAGATAAAGTTGAATCATTCACAGTCACCTTCAGAGTCCCCAACATCTTTTTTTTGCCAATTCCATTCACTCCACATCATATGAAGAAATGGTAGAATTCACTGGACATGGCAAAGCCTCTGACCCTTGCCACCATCCCAGCTGCTGAGCTAAAACTTTGTGCTCCAGAAGTAGATATTCTCCAAGCCAAGTTGTTTCAATACAGCTGCAATGCAACTAAAACCTCTAAAAATGCCAAAACACAACAGTCTTGGCATATCCTAGCTACCAAAATTAGGATAAATTCAAGCTCATCATTACAGCATTATATTCTCTCAGTCATCAGCAAAGTGATAGAAATTTTGTATATAACACACAATTACGGTGGAGGAGTAGGCATTCAGTCATTCAAATCTACTCTTTCAGACAATCATGAAAGAACTGATTGTTGTCCCAAATTTTCATTCCCACCTGCCCCTAATAGTTTGCTATCATCAATACTTATTCTGTACTAACTTGTTCATCGATGTCCAGTTTAGGTTCCATCAGGTCCACTCAGCTCCAAGTCTTATTTACAACTTTGAGGTAACAGCTCCATGGACAAAACAGTGAGAACTGATTGTGATTGTGATTCCCCACAATATTCAGGCCATAGCATACTTCATTGATGGATAATCTTGGAATAATGCAATATCTACTAATTGATTTCCTTGCAGGAATTAGCCGAGGTCAGAACTGATAAGGATAATTGAATCATGAGGACTGTCAAGACAACAAGTGCATGCATGCATGATACTATTGACTTCACAGAAGGCCAACTAATTGATCAAGCAGATGCCTTTCCTCTTAACTTAGTGATGTGTATCGTTAGCAGGCATTTAAACAGGCAGGTCACTGCAGCCAATTTCCAAAGCATTAACAAAATTTGCAAAGAAAGACAGGACTTATTTTATCCCCTGTGCCATAGAGAATTTGTGAAATAGGTGTAGACTGTTGTCTGCTAGAGCTAAGTTGCAGTCATGTGGAAAAATGTTTTTTATGTACTTAGCAAATGTGAAAATGGATCTTAAAATATTGGTGACATGCGAAATAAATGTAGCTATCACCTCCATCTCGCATTCTCACATTCTCTGTTCTTGAAAACATTGTAAACTAACCCTGCCTGTTAAGAGCACTATGTGCAAAATCCCCAGAGATGTTTGGAAACATCCCACTAAATGCCTCCCATAGTCTTGAAGTAATGTAATTATGGTCAGCATGGGAAGTGCATGCTCTCCCATGCAGTAATTCCCTGATATGCCAGCAGATCCAGAGTCAGTCACAGGATCTGCTGGCCAAGAAAGACCCAAGTTCCATCTTGTTGGCCTCACCACCCAGACAATACAATGCTCAAGGAGTAGTTGATTGTTTCCCCAATTCCACAGAATTAACATGCAAATTAGATGTTTAAGATTCACAAATTTTAACTGTTTTTTGTCACATTAACAAAATCATCCTATTGGCATTTTAAACAAAATGGTACAGTTTTAGGAATGGTGGCCAAAACTCTGAACCCTATCATTTGTTTAAAGTTTAACTTTGATACAGCTGATTGCTGAACCTATGTATTATACCATAATAAATCACTGACTGCATGTCTTGTATAAAAACAGTTCTATTGCTAAACACCTATTATAAGTTTCATTTCAGCAGCTACACTTAGAACCCATTATAACAGAGTGCAACAATTATGAGCTGGCAGTGAATGACTTCTCCAACTATTTCACTGCATGATATTTCTGTGTGCAAAGTTTACACATTTAATTTCCTGTAAACAGTTAGAAAGAAAAATATAGGGTACTATTATTCAGTACTTTTCAAAACATTTACCATTTTGCATCTGAAGGGAAATCTATATAAAAATAACTCCTATTTTGTTGAAGTTTGATATATTCATAATACTTATGAAAAATCTTTAAAATATTTATACTGAAGATATTCTTTAACCTGTGAAAATTCTGCAGGAAAACTGGAGTACATGGAATCATGACATCACTGTTTTATTCAGAAGGAAGCAGGAGTAATAACACCAAGCTTAATAAATAAAAACCCAAGCTATCTCAATAACACAGCACATCATTCAGAATTCTAAGCATATTACTTTTGCAGAATTTCAATATGATTTAACCCATTCTTTGGAGTAAGTAGTACATTTGTGGAGATCTATTTTGTGCTGCGATCTCTTGGGTCAAACACTCTCTCTACCAACTCTTAAGACTCAAAGATATCTCTTTATACCTCATAGTAAGTTAATGTCTTGAAAACCACTCTAAGCTGGGTTTAGAATCCTGATGCATAATTGATGTGTGCCTGGGTAGAGTTTGCGATGCCCACATGCCATTCAATAGACCCAAGACTTCGGCAATTTAACACATACTTCTTAAATTAATATAAAACAAAGAACTGTGGATGCTGGAGATGTGTAGTAAAAGCAGACTGTGCTGATGAACCTCAACAGGTCTGGCAGCATCTGTAGAAAGAAAGATAAAGTCCAGAGATCATACATGAGAACCACCTCTATATTGGGGAGACAGGCCGCCTACTTGCGGAACGTTTCAGAGAACACCTCTGGGACACCCGGACCAACCAACCCAACACTTCAACTCCCCCTCCCACTCCACCAAGGACATGCAGGTCCTTGGACTCCTCCATCGCCAGACCATAGCAACACGACGGCTGGAGGAAGAGCACCTCATCTTCCGCCTAGGAACCCTCCAACCACAAGGGATGAACTCAGATTTCTCCAGTTTCCTCATTTCCCCTCCCCCCACTTTGTCTCAGTCCCAACCCTCAAACTCAGCACCACCTTCCTAACCTGCAATCTTCTTCCTGACCTCTCCGCCCCCACCCCACTCCGGCCTATCACCCTCACCTTAACTTCCTTCCACCTATCGCATTTCCAACGCCCCTCTCCCAAGTCCCTCCTTCCTACCTTTTATCTTAGCCTGCTTGGCACACTTTCCTCATTCCTGAAGAAGGGCTCATGCCCGAAACGTCGATTCTCCTGCTCCTTGGATGCTGCCTGACCTGCTGCGCTTTTCCAGCAACACATTTTCAGCAATAGTTGATAGAGGCCAGTCACTCAGCTCCGCGACATCTCTGTAGGACTTCCTGAAAGTAGCATCCTAGGTCCACCATCTTCACAAATAGCATTTCCTCCATCATAAGGTCTAAACAGGAAAGTTCAATGTTGATTGCAGAATGTTCAGCACTAGTTATGATACTTCAGCTACTGAAGCAATCTGTGTCCATATGCACAAGACTTGGACAAAATTCTGAATGAGCTACTAATTGATGAGCAATATTCATGCCATACAATGCTATCAATGCCATCTATACCAAGAGAGAATCTAACCATCATCCTTGACAATCAATGGCATTCATATCGCTGAATACACTACTATCAACATCCTGGGGATTACCATTAACCAGAAACTGAACTGGAATAGCCATTGTAAGTACTGTGTCTACAAAAGCAGGTCAGAAACTAGGAATCCTGTATTGAGTAACTCACTTTCTGACCCCTCAAAGCCTCCAAAAATCTACAAGGCATAAATCAGGAAAATGATGGAATATTTTCCACTTGCCTGGATGCAGCTATAACAATATCATCCAGGATAAAGCAGCCCACTTTATTGATGCCACATTTTCAACTGGTCACTCCCTCCATGACTAATATGTTGCAGAAATTCCCCAGGCTGCTTAAATAGAACTTTCCAACCCATGACCACTACCACCTTGATGCAAAGGGTGCAGATACCATCAGATGCAAATTCCTCTCCAAGTCACTCACCTTTCTGACTGTGAAATAAATCATAATTCATTCACTGTTACTGGGTTAAAACCTGGAACTTCTTACAGCTTTGTTATTTTTCCTACTCAAAATGGTCAGTAGCACTTTAAGAAAGCAGCTCAGCACCTTCTCAAGGGGAAATAAGGGTAGACAATAAGTTCTAACCCAGTGACACCCACATCCTGTGAACGAATAAAAACGTACATCTTCGGCAATAGCCACCAGTGGAGTTCACACTCGAAACATCAAACATTGTCTTGACAAGGACAAACTGGTAGTCAGTCCTATCAATACTGTCATGGGCACATTGACAATATATTGTTGAGAATGACATCAGACCGACTTTGTCTGAGTAGTCAGTCTCTCATCGACTGTTGCAGACCTAATCCATCAGCTTTGTGTTTCAGAACATGGTCACTATTGGTGTTATTGAGCCATTTTGGTGATGAATATTGAAGCCTCAAACCTCAGTATTTTTTTCTAACAATGTCTAAGTCTCTCTCAGTGCTTTACACAGACAAGTTCTGATTCCTCAGCTGAGGGAGGTACAATGTGATTCCCAGCAGCAGGCTCAGTTAGACATGGTCAACCTGACACCATTGTAGTAATTGCCTTCATTCCATTCCTCATACATTTCCCTACTATAGTTTTGCTTTCTTCCTTAGATACAACAATTGTTCTCTCAAAACAATTCAAGATTCTGTCATTGTCATGACTTTGGAAAATGTGTCTAAGAAATACAAGTGAATGGTATTTTCATCTGAATGGAATAAAAAAATAACATGACTCTTTCATATATTGAACTTTTTAAAAATGTTGACATTTATCTGTCTCTCCTATTGTGAGGTTCTTCATATGTCACCTGTTTTTCCACTTCACAGGAAGAGCAATAAAAGCCCCAATGAAGTTGCGTAAGTCATTGTTTATGCTACTTCTCTGACATTTATAATGTTTTTCTCTCTCTCCCTTTACATCCAGTCGAGAAAATTTCTACTCCCTGTGTCTGCAGACACTTTCTAACAATTCCTCTGTCTCCTTCCCATGTTGTCTTGCATTAGTCCCATACTAATACTGCATGGGCGCTTTCTGTCACAGGTTAATCAAATGTTTTTTCTCCCCTTGCTTGTCATTCATGTAAATTTTAGATAGTTTGTTTTCCCTGTATGGAAAGAGAATGCTTGTTACTTCCAGGCACTGATTTCTGTGACAGCTATTGGAGAACCACTATCATTTTTCTTATGGGTCTCCCATAGAGAAAATAAGCTATCAAAGGGCATGCATATATTTCAGGATTCTATACCCATATAATTTATATCTTCCCTGTGCCAGATTTTGTACAGTTCACTTACTCACAAATTTACAGCCTAACATTTGTTGGATGCCTTTATTTATCTTATCTAGGTTGCAATTTCAAGTGGAGCATTGTTGATACCACACTGACAGGGGAGTTGATCCCATCAACAGCATCAATATCAGCCTAGTGTCAGTGCTGAATCCACACTTGCACACATATTGAATGCCACTGATGGTTAAGGAACCCTCACAGCCCTCAGTCTGGTCACCACTTTGCTTGATGACAATTCTCCTGCCCCCATTTGGCATTTTAACTCCCCTGCTCTCTGCTGTGCTTCTCCTGCCCCACTCTCCTGCTTACCTCTACACTCAATGACTTCCTCAATAGGTTAGCAGCCCTTTCACGAGCCACTGCTGTATTGCAGGCTCTGAGGCCACAGGTACTGTGACTGCATGGATGTTGAATGTGTCCCCTACAGTTGTGGCAACATAGTGCAGTTGCTGTTAAAATAATGATCCTGACTTTGTAAGATCATTAAACACTTTCCAAGGTATCATATGAATCTACCAACTGTCCTCACCCTTATGCTCTTGCTACACACTAAATTCATTCCATCCTCTTTTTGCATAGTTTCATTAATTAGAATATTGGTATCTTTCAGTAAAGTTTGCAGCTTTCCTTTGTTCTTTTTTCTGACATTTCTTCAACTGCTGCTTCTCCTCTAAGTGAAGTCCATATTGAAATCTCTGCACCTCCGAGATGAGAAGGAATATTATGATACTGATGCTATGTTAGGACATTCACACCAGAGTAACACTGTGTCCTGTACTGTACTTGAAGTTCATTGATAACAATATTTATAATGCTGCAATTTTTCAAAGGCAAGTCTTAAAGCAGCTACTTCAGGATGTTAACCAAAATTAAATAAGTGTAAATCTTTAAACATTGAATATGAATTCATTTGTGGGAGACATTGTAAATTCGTGTTCTGCCTGTGTCCTTAATGTATTTGGTTACTTTTCTTTCCAAGATAATGCCTTCCCCTCTCCCAGCCACTGATGGCCTGATACTTAATCAATTCTGGGTTGGTGTGGTGTGCTGTAAATTGCACAAAGTACTAAACTGTCAGCTTTAATTCCTGGTTTGTGCTAAGCCAGCTGACACCTATTTCCACCAACCATAACATTGTCAGACTCTCTGAGTTTATCAGTTGCTGAAAGACTTCCTCACATCGCTGATACCTGTAGATTTGACTAAGCAACTTTTTAAGTGTTCTCCTAATGGGCTAGCCATGTTCCACATTCAAAAAACCTAAGACTATCTGACATTCTGCTGCCTGGTTTTGAACTCACACTCTAAGTCATCCATCACCATTGTGTTTTCTGATCCATATTGGCACCCCATGAATTAATGCTAACTTGAACATTTTTGTTCTTACTTTTAAATTACTGCATGCTTCAACACTCCCTAACCTTCTTCAATCCCACAATCCTCCAACCAATCTGGGCTGCTCTAATTCCTACTTCACTTTTAATTGCTGCATTGTTGGTGGCCATGCCTTCAGCTGCCTAGCCCTCAGCAGAAATCCCGCCCTATATCCCAAACCTGTCCATCTCTCTTTCTTCATCTAAGATACTTCTTAAATCGACAGTTTTAATCATACTTTTGGGCATTTACTTTAATACTCTCTTTTGTGGTTTGCAGTGCCAGTTTAGCTTAGAATTTGCCTTGTGGTGTTTTATGACTTAGATGTAAAAAATATTGTCGCTTTGTGATTTTAGATATATTAACAAACATTACATGTACCATGGAGTGTCAGGTTCATGTTAAGACAGACACTTTGAAGCTTATTAATAGCAATATTTACAATGCTACAATATTTCAGACTTGCACAGAAAATCTAGATTCTGTGTTTGCTGATGCAGTGCACATTACATACAGATGGCTGGCTGACTGATGACTGACTCCATTATATGGAAAGAGTGACTGATGCCAAACCGGGTACCTTTGTATTGGACCACCACATGCCACAGGTCAATTTAGACTAGAAACTTTCCCATAATCTAAGAGTTATTGATCTCTGAATTGGGACATGAAGGAAGGTATTACAATGGTATTTAGTGTCTATAAATTAGAGGTAACACCTTTCTCTTCAATCAGTACTGCTACAAGCATATTGTAGTCAGAATAAGGACCAAACTTCAAAGTTCAAGCAAATTAACAAGATCTGTTAGGCAAGATAACCACTGAATTTCAAAGCAACGTGACAGCGTACCATCAGAAAACAAAGGGAGGAAATATAGAAAGAACAAAAAGAAAAAAAATCTCTGTCTGAAAGGTTCATGATTACTGTTAAAGAAAGGCAGATGAGAATGGCAGTGTACTAGTTAATGTCACTGTGTACATAATGCCTACATCATGAAGGCAAATGATACAAGATCAAAACAGTCTACGACTTCAGTTCTATAAGAGTCATGCCTGACTTGAAACATTAACTCTGTTTCCCTCTTCACAGATCCTTCCAGACTTGGTGAGTTTCTCCAGTTATTTCTGATTCTTAAATGAATTCCTAATTGCCAACCACAAGAAACAATGTCAGTAATATCTTCATTGTTTCATTGTCATGAGGCTGGGATGAGTATGTATTGTCAGCCCAGCATTAATTATCCTGCTCATTTTGCCTTCACCACAAACTATCTGGGCATCAACCTGGCACCAGAATCAGCCTAAATCCCTGAGGCAGTAACAAATAGGCTGCATTGGGAAGTCGAACTGTTGTTGCATTAAGTTGTTTCATTATGTTTCATATTTCATGTATGTCAAGCTCAAGCCCCATTTTGATTAGGCATCAGGCTGACATCTTCAGGCAAATAGGACCTTTGGGCTGCCTGTTTTAAGTGCACTCTATGTTATAAACAATGTGTGTGAGAATGAATTACGAAATTTATTTAACATTGGATATTGGATATCATTTTTCTTTGTCCATTATTTTTGTAGGTTTCACCACTTTATTAATTTAACTCCCATCTTCCTTGGGAGCAATGATCTTTCCTGGGATGCACATCAACAACTGTTTTACAATCACATTCCTAGCTGTTACTCATCCTGTTTGGACCTAGATAATAAACGTCATCAAGCTGTTGGAATGTAGAGCCATCTGGCACTCATTGCAAGGGTCATTCGGTATTGATCACGTAGCTCAATAACACGCTGTACTTACAGACTACTCCACTTGAGGAGCTGCAGCACTTCAATATAGTCATTTCCAGATTGAAAGCATTCAACCTCAACCTCCAACTCTGAGGTTGTGACATCAGAATGGTTAATATGTCATTAGCTCTGCTTTCTTATTAAATACTGAAGACATATGTGGTATGGTAATTTGAGACTCTGCAAATGGATTCTATGAAACTATAACAAAAACTATCTTGAGCTAATAAACTGCAAAGGTCAAGTGTCATGTACATAGGCAGTCATCATGTATCAATTCTGCCTTTGCTTTTTTAATTAACCAGTCAAGGAGTAACATAGCTTGCTCTTTAATGAAAACAACATCTTATGACTGAATATCTTAGCCACCTCATAATTAATAGCGAGTGGTCGGGAAATTGGAAGCTTTACTGCATGCAAAAATATAAAATCAATTAACCGCAAGTTCAAAATTTCCTCTTGCAGTGTTATGAAGAATAGATAACTAGGTTGGCAGTTTATAGCAGCTTGGAGCAGTTTATAAAAAGCAAAAAAAAAAATCAGCAACCTTTAAAAGAAAATGCATTGCAAAAGAAAAAGTATTGTAATATATCTTGATAAAGATATAGAATTCTATTCTATTAGCCTACACATACGCTATTCAAATGTTAATTCAAACCTCTTCTGTAGTCAATATATTTTAACTTTGACAAGAACGCTGCATAATTTTTCTTGAAAAATGCAAGCCATTGTTAAGAAACAACAAATGCACAATGGAAACCTTGAGAGTTGGATAATGTACTTATCATTGCTGAAATGCTTCAAAATACAGTGAAGAATATCAAACACGCAGTAATGAGCGTGACCTTTCTCCTCACTTTTTGAAGATCATTATTATCTACATCTGTTTGCTGCATCACTTCCATTAGTTTTGTTTCTAACTTTCACATGAATTTTAAACACAACAGACATCTACAGAGGCAAATACAATCCTTTCCTAGTGTTTCTTACAGTGCTGCAACAATATGCTAGAAATTTCTTGTGATTATAATGTGCAAGTTCTTGAAATATTTTTATGGCATCACTTTCATTGCTTATTTTAATTGAGATTTAATAACCAAATTTACTAAAGTTACATGTTATTGTTAAACTAGAAGAGTGTTTTATGAATGTATTCGGAGCCTGTGTAATAATTTTGATAACAAAGGGCTAGATTTACTAACAACACATCTGGTAATACAGGGTAAAATGAATAGCAAGATCTAATTTCCAAACATGTATTGTTACCATTAAAATAGCCTACTCTTTTGCAGGTTATTGTTGGAATATTTAATCTAATTACTGAGTTAGATGTAGTAATGCGAACTTGGAGTTTTTTCCCATGACTTCTACACCAAACTTTTATAAAGTGTTAACGTGATGCATTCAAAAGAAATTGAAATTTTAATAGTGTGGTAAGTGATAATTATACTCAACAACTCCTCTGGCCCAAAAAAGTTAATTTTACAAGTATGAAATCTCACTCCTGCAAAAATAAATTAATGTTGAAGATATACCTTTAAAATGTTTTTTGTTTATCTCTTTAATTTTACTACCTTAATTCCAGTCAATGACATTCAATGATATTGCTGAATCCTCAGCTATCAGCATTCTTGAGGGTGCCATTGACCTGAAACTGAACTGGAACAGCTCTATGAACACTGTGGCTACAAAAAGAGGCTTGGAATTCTGTAGTGGAAAACATAATTTGGAATGCCCTAAAGCCTGCCCATGATCTACAAGGCTCATGTTAAGAGTGTAATGGAATTCTCTCCACTTACCTTAATGAATGCAACTCCAACAACACTCAGGAAGCTTGACACCATCCAGGACAAAGCAACCCACCTGATTACTACCACATCTTTAAAAATTTACTCCATCACCGATGCACATTTTACATTGTGGCTACTATCTACAAGATGCACTGCAACAACTCTCCCAGGCACCTTACACAGCACCTTTGAAACACATGACAACTGCCACCTAGAATAATAAGGACAGCAAATACAGGTTAACAACACCACCTACAAGTTCCCCTTCAAGCCATTTACCATCCTGACTTGGAAATAGATCACCAATCCTTCATTGTCACTAGGTCAAGATCACTGAACTGCCTCCTCAGTAGCATTGTATGTTTACTAACACCACAGACTGATGTGGTTCAAGATCATAAGGAATAGGAACAGCAGGCTAGTTGGCCCCTCAAGCATGTTCTGTCATTCAATGGAATAATAGCTAATTCAACAACCTTCATGTCCACTTTCCTGGCCTTTCCCAGTAACCCTTGCTTCTTCTATTGATCAAGAATCTATCTATCTCAGCCTGAAATATATATATAATACTCTACATCCACAGCTGTCTGTGGCAAGCAATTCAAAAGACTCACAACTGTCTGAGAGAAGAAATTCCTCCTCATCTCAGTACTAGATTGCTACTCCTTTATCCTGAGACTATACGCTCTGGTCCGAGGGGAAACATCCACACAGCATTTACCCTGTTAAGCCCTTAAGACTCCTATATGTTTTGATAGATTACCTCTCATTCTTCTCAGGTCACCGCCACTTTCTGAAGGGCAACAAAAGAGGGAAATAAATGCTGGTCTCACAAGTGATGCCCTCAGCACATGAAAGAGTTATTTTTTTAAAAAACATTCACTGCTTTAAGGTGGCTTCCAATGTTTTGGAAGCCACTTCACCTACCTCCTTTTATTTGCACTTCCCTGCTGTCACCTTTCACTGTAGCATGGGAGCAGCTTATCTAAGTTTTCCATGTACCCAACTAGTGATGAACAAAGAGGGCAAACCTACCAACATCCACAGGAGACCCAGCACCAAGAGTAATATCAAAACTAAGAGCAGCTGATTTCTTCTCAGCCTCAATACTGCTCCAAAGCATAAACATGATGAACGACAAAAGCAAACTCAAAGAAAGTGATGCTTCTGACAGAGAGGAGCTGGTGCCACAGGTGTTTCTCCAAACTGACAAAGGATTAATCATGGAGAACCTCCCACAGATCCCATGAACTTTGGTTTGGTCATAAGAGTAAATCAGGATAACAGGGAGTTTGACAGTCTGGTATGTGTCTTTATCTTTACTCTTTAGATGGCACAGTTGTGATTTTGAACTTTGAGTAGTTGTCAGTATGAATTTACATCCTACAAACTTATGTGCTCAAATTGTACAAATGTTTGAACTTGTCTATAACTGACCAACTCTGTTACATCTGCGTTCATGAGATAGGAGCCAAACCTCTCCAAAAATCTCCTCCGTTTGTTTCACAATATTCAGAGATTACCGATATCTCATGGAACATTGTCTAAAAGTGCCCTATAGTTTGACTTTCCTCGAGATGACACTTTATTCCAACTGTCAGCAAAGGAGGTGAATGAAAGTGGGGTCAGAGCACTTTTCATGATTTCAGAACATCAGTGATACTGTCGAGACCTCAGTTTTGTTTTATTCATTTGTGGGACTTTGGCGTCGCTGGGTAGCCAGCATTGATAGCCCATCCCTATTTACCCTTGAGAAGGTGGTGGTGAGCTGCCTTCTCGAATCACTGCAGTCCACCTGCTGGAGGTCGACCCATCACGCCGGTAGGGAGGCGTGATGTGAAGGAACGGCGGTATATTTCCAAGTCAGGGTGGTGAGTGGCTTCGAGGGGAACTTGCAGTTGGTGGCATTCCCAAGTACCCGCTGCTCTTGTCCTTCTAGATGGAAGTGGTCATGGGTTTGGAGGGTGCTGTCGAAGAATCTTTGGTGAATTTCTGCAGTGCATCTTATAGATAATATCCACTGCTGCTACTGAGCTCCGGTGGTGGAGGGATTGAATGTTTGTAGATGTGGTGCCAATCAAGTGGGTTGCTTTGTCCTGAATGGTGTCAAGCGTTTTGAGTTTTGTTGGAGCTGCACCCATCCAGACAAGTGGGGAGTATTCCATCACACTCCTGACTTGTGCCTTATAGATGGTGGATAGACTTTGGGGTGTCAGGAGGTGAGATACTCACCACAATATCCCTAGTCTCTGACTTGCTCTTGTAGCCACTAACTTTATGTGGTGACTCCAGATGAGTTTCTGGTCAATGGTAACACCAAGGATGTTGACAGTGGGGGATTCAGTGATGGTAATACCATTGAATGTCAAGGGGAAGTGATTAAAGTGTCTCTTATTGGTGGCACAAATATTACTGGACACTTGTTGGGCCAAGCCTGGATATTGTACAGATCTTGTTACATTTGAGCATATACTGCTTCAGTATCTGAGGAGTTGCGAATTGTGCTGAACACTGTGCAATCATCGGCGAACATCCACATTTCTGATCTTATGAGAGGGAAGGCCATTGATGAAGCAGCTGAAGATTGTTGGGTCTAGGATGCTACCCTGAGGGACTCCTGCAGAGGTGTCCTGGAGTTGAGATGGCTGACCCTCCACAACTACAACCATCTTCTTTTGTGCCAGGTATGACTCTAACCAGTGGAGTATTTTCCCCCAATATCCATTGATTCCAGTTTTGCCAGGGCTCCTTGATGTCATACTCAGTCAAATACAGCCTTGATGTCAAGGGCTGTCACTCTCACATCACCTCTGGAATTCAGCTCTTTTGTCCATGTTTGAACCAAGGCTGTAATGAGACCTGGAGCTGAGTGGCCATGGCCAAACCCAGACTGGGCATCACTGAGCAGGTTGTTGCTGAGCAGCTGCTGCTTGATAGCACTGTTGATGACCCCTTCCATCATTTTACTGATGATCGACTGTGGACTGACTGGGGGGGTAATTGGCCAGGTTGAATTTTTCCAGCTTTTTGTGTACAGGACATACTTGGGCAATTTTCCACATTATCGGATAAATGCCATTGTTGTAACTTTACTGGAAGAGCTTGGCTAGTGGAACAGCAAGTTCTGGAGCACACATCTTCAATACTATTGTCAGAATGTTATCAGGCCCCATTTCCTTTGCAGTATCCTGTGCCTCCAGCCGTTTCTTGATATCATGTGAAGTGAATTGAATCGGCTGGAGACTGATATCTGTGATGCTGGGGACCACTAGAGGAGCCTGAGATGGATCATCCCTTCAGCACTTTTGACTGAAGATTGTTGTGAATGCAACAGCCTTATCTTTGGCACTAATGTGCTGGGCTCCTCCATCATTGAGGATGGGGATACATGTGGAGCCTTCTCCTCCAGTGAATTGTTTAATGGTCCACCATCATTCATGACTGGATGTGGAAGAATTGCAAAGCTTAGATCTGATCTGTTGGTTGTGTGATCACTTAGCTCTGTCTCTCACTTGCTGTATATGCCATCTGGCTCACAAGTAGTCCTGCTTGGTAGCCTCATCAGGTTGACACCTCATTTATAAGTATGCCAGGTGTTGCTCCCAGTGTGCACTCCTGCACTCTCCATTGAACCAAGGTTGATCCCCTGGCTTGATGGTAATGGCTGAGTGGGAATATGCCAGGCCATGAGATTGCAGATTGTTCTGGAGTTCAGTTCTGCTGCTGTTGATGGCCCTCAGTGACTCATGGATGCCCAGTCTTGAGTTGTTGGATAGTTTTGAAGTCTACCCCATTTAGCACAGTGATTGTGCGTTGGTCACTTTTACCTAGACTGTCATGGACAAATGCTTCTGTAGCCGGCAGATTAATAAGGGTGAGGTCAAGTATGTTTTTTCCTCTTGTTGGTTCTTCCACCACCTGCCACAAACCCAGTCTATCAGTTACGTCTTTTAGGACCCACCCAGCTTGATCAGTACTGTTGCCGAGCCAATCTTGGTGGTAGACATTGAAATCCCCCACCCAGAATACATTTTGTGTCCTTGCCACCCTCAGTGCTTCCTCCAAGTGTTGTTCAACATGGAGGAGTACTGATTCATCAGCTGAAGGAGGACAGTACACGGTAACCAGTAAGAGGTTTCCTTGCCCATGTTTAACTTGAAGCCATGAGACTTCATGGCGTCTGGAGTTGATGTCAAGAGTTCCCAGGGCAGCTCCCAGTGGGACAGAACACATCCAGGGATGGTAATGGTGGTGTCTGGGATATTCTCTGTAAGGTATGATTTCGTAAGAATGACTATATCAGGCTTGACTCGTCTGTGAGACAGCTCTCCCAGTTTCGGCACTCGCCACCAGATGTTGGGAAGGAGGGCTTTGCATGGTCAACAAGCCTGTTTGTGTTTTTGCCATTGTCGTTTCTGGTTCCAAAGTTGATGCCAGGTGCTCCATCTGGTTTCATTTCTTTGTTGTGACTTTCTAGCAATTGATACAACTGAGTGGCTTGAGAAGGCATTAAGAATCAATGAGATGATATTGAACTGCAATCACATCTTGATCAAGCTATCTAGCGGTGTTGGGTTTTCCTTCCTGGAAGGACTCTTCTGAGGATCTACTTTATTTTTATCCTGGTATCAGTCCAGAATTTGCTTGAATATTGAATTAATTCTTACTGCATTTTATGGAGAACTTCAATTCATGAGCTTTAGGTAGTTAGGTCAGTATCGTTGATGCTATGCTATTTAACTGTCAAAACTGGACTTTCAAATTCCACCCTGTAAACCACTCCAATACTGGATGCCATGAACTCTCAAAAATTTCCTGATAGCCAGTGCTGGTAAGAGCACAAGAGAAAAGATGCGCCCAATCCTGAAAATGATAGGATTTCCAATGGGGTAAAAAAGGAACATGGTCCTGTGCAAATGGCTTTCACCACAAATTCTGATTTCTTCATTGATATGTAATCATTGCCCCCGATCCTGAGAATTTTGTGTCCAAGTCTCAGACAAGGATTCCCATGGAGTTCCCTTTTTCACTTGATTTCAGCTTTCGGTGTGATATGTTTCAAGAAACTAAGACAACCAGCTATTCAATCCTTCCATACCATTTTCATTTTCTCAAAACAACATAACCTTTTACTGTTTTTGTTTAATTTGAACAGAACTTTTTTTTGTGGAGGTCTAGGTTTTAGCTCAGATGCTATTAAAAAGAAAAGCAGTCAATAAAGTTATCAATCCAAATTTCTCCCTCGGTAAATATTACATTAAGAGCTATCACATTAGACAGTAAATGCTTTGCTTTGTGCAGAACAATTTGTAAAAAAAACTCAGCAGATTTTCTCAGTATTAGGAACTAAGTCTGGCATTCTACAAAACCTTTAGGAGCGTGCTTAGAGGTTTTCTTTTTGGGAGGAGTGGGACTGTATGACATAGAAAGGGTGTTAAAGATGATTAAAAATATTCAGATAGGATAAATGGGCAAGAGCCTCCCTACTACCAAATGGCTGGTACTACCACTGACTCTTTACTAGTACAGGGAGGGCTGAAAACCAACTGAGGATCTCTTGCATCAAGAATGTTCTGAAATGTGGGGGTGCAATTCTGATCAGGCACCCTGTGGACTGCAGGCAGGCCCTCCAGCAACAACAGATCACTTGAAACCACCCCATTGAAGGGGGAGATTTGGTGAAGTTGGACATAGGAACTGAATAAAATGGTAAGACTGTCACAGAAATTTGCAAACTGCTATATAGGTAGTTCTGGGACAACACGTGTTTTGGTCGTGCAGTTTGGCTATAACATTACCGAAGGATTAGGGAACGGCATTTTTGAAAACATTTACCTGTGTTCTCAATACTACGATTCCAGCAGCAACCATTTCACACACTTCGTTCTGCACATGTGCCGATGTCAGCTGCTGTTAGAACATGTGAGAGGTTTGGTACTATACATTGAGCAGCTTCATCACAAAAATTAAACTGATAAATGTTCATTGCTCTTCCTCTGAGACAACAATATTCTTGTGTAATTCCAGTATAAGCGCTGTATAATTCATGCAGGACTGTATTACTCTTATAGATACCATTTGCCTTTCTACTTTGTTCTTGTACCTACATATCCCACAATCTAAACCAACCCCCAAGAAACAGTCAGAAGACAATCAACCACAGCCATCCACTTCTGCAACCACAATTGCGTCTGAAGATCGTGATGATGACTCTTTGTCCCTGTATTAATAATATTTTTTCAATGTTGCATTTTAAATTTACTTTTGTTTCATTAATAATTATGATTTAAACCTTCATTCAGGCTGTGCTATGATTTGTGTTTGGTTTTTGGATGATTTTTGAGCGATTGTGAGTGATTTTCTTTGCTGCTCTGCCCCTCACCCCACTTTTCCCATAGGCCCTATTATTTCTATTAAGCAATTTTCTATTAAGAGAGGTGTCACTGGAACGCAACTACGGCATTATAGGAGAACTATCTGTACATGAATTATTGATTTTTTCACTTTGGTGTGATACAATATTATAATTCTTGAGAACTGATGAGAGATGGAGAGTAAAAATAAAAGTAAGTGGAATATTTGCTGGCAGATATATCAGTGTGTGGCTATTGGAATAATACCAACATTTCCACAATTTTGTTAATTGCCCATTGGGAAATGATAGCATAATGGGTATTGGTGGTTATTGGTCTGCACATGTTAATATCCGAATGTGCGAGAGTAACACCATCCACTGTGAAGATATCAGACATAGACAGCCAGAGGAAATACAGGGAAAGTTTCCAGCATGGATAGCAGCACAAACAAAAGTATTCATGTTACTCATTCATAGTTTGGAGTAATGCATTAATCTTCTTTTTCTTTACCTTGTACAATTCTCAAGATTCCTACTCATTAGATCAAAGAAGTGGACTGCCCTGACCCACAACAATAGTTCACAACTACTGGTTCTGAGTTCTTATTACGCAAACTTAAATGTAATGACCAGGGTACAGATGAAGACTTGAATGTACTAACTCTGCAAATTCCTCTCGCTAACCGCTGGGTGGCTGGAATCCAAGTTATGAACTATCCAAAAAGCCTGTTCAAGTAACAGTCTGGCACACAACCTCATACAATCGAATTTACTCACCATCAAACATTATTCTGTATGTTGCCTCCGAGTGTAAAGGTAGACCTATCAGATTTGGGGGTATGGATATATTTAGTGGAGGAGAATTTAGTGTGAATCCTGTGAAGTCGCATGGCTTCAATTGAAATAAGACCAAAGAAATGTCTCAATGATCATCACCTATCAACTCATCCCTCCTAATGTTAACACTGTTTATATAGCAACTCACAAATCAGAAGCAAGAGAAGGATATTCAGGTCCTCATGTCTGTTCTACTACTCAAGATGCAAAGAAATTTTGGCACTAGACTGCCTCCTACTAAGCATCCAAAAATAACAGGTTAAGACAGAATAAAGTAATTCCACAATAATTAGGAGAGTCGAATTTCTAAAACTTTCCTACATTATACGGTAACAGTAAAGTTGGACAACCCGATGAATAACAGGAGGAGAAAGTTCTTGTAATATCCCACTAGCCATGAAAAAAGATCCAACAGGAAATGGAGTCACGGTATTGATGTAGTGCAGACATCTTCAGCCAGAAGTGGCAAATGAATTTTTCATGAGGCATCCTTTGAAGTATCCACCATTTCAATTAATTTGGTTCATTGCACAATATTGTAACAACCAATGAAAGTTATGAACTCTACAAGGCATGCAAAATAAAATTGTTGCTTTTTTAGTCATCCTATTTCAGTATCACCCAGAGGACAATGCCAGCCAATTACTGCTTTGCAGTTTCCTCCCAATTACCAGTAAAGGGATAGAAAGGGCTCCAGAAAATGTTGCCAATCAACATCTACTCCCCAATTACTCGTTTGTTTTAACGAAAGTTCGAACGGAATCAACTATCATAGCTTAGAGATAGACATTTAGGAAAGAGTTGCACATAATAGCAGGGATAACTTTAATCTTTACGACATAATTGAGACAACATGCAGCCAAATGTGATAGTATAAAACACCAGATCAAAAACAAAAAAAATGAGGTGCTTGTTTATCAAGAGGAGAACAACAAAATGAAATAGCAAACTAATATTGGATGTAAAGGTATGTGTAAGGTATTGGACATCAATAATTACAGGTTTTAAAACAACCAAAGAATTGCAGATGCTGGAAATCAGAAGCAAAAACAGAAATTGCTGCAGAAAATCAGCAGTTCTGGCAGCATCTGTGAAGAGAAAGCAAAGTTAATGTCTGTGATCCTTCTTCAAAACTGATATTAGTTGGGAAAAGGTTGGTACTCACCTGAAAAAATAGGGTTGGGGCAGGGGATTGGAGTAAATGATAGGCAGAGATGGAACCATTAATATTTGTTTACTGTGGATGCAGGAACGGCTTCACACAAATTAAATATAATTGGCTGGACACGGGGCAGCCCTAAACAGGTCCCTTTCCCAAAGCAATAGAACATTGTCAGTGACACATTTTAACTTTCACAATTTGGAGGTGCCAAACTGTTGGACTGGGGTTTACAAAATTAAGAATCACACAACACCAGGTTATAGTACAACAGGTTTATTTGGAAGCAATAGCTTTCAGACCACCGCTCCTTCATCAGGATTCTGTATCCTACGATCTTTTACTCCACAACCACTGATGAAGGAGCAGCGCTCCGAAAGCTAATGCTTCCAAATAAATCTGTTGGACTATAACCTGATGTTGTGCGATTTTAAACTTTTAACTTTCACATGACACTCTACATTCACATAAAGAGGTCAGATGTTGGTGAAAAAATGAATCCTGAACTCAAAGGATTGTAAAGTCTTGAGTAACTCATGATTCATCTTATCGGATGCCTTTCCTGATTAAGGGAGAGAAAAACAACTTGAAAGATTAGCCCTTTGGGGAAGGTAATTATGTTCTGGACTGAAAGAATATTCTCATAAATGTTCCAATTAAATATTGTATGATCGGGGTGATCGACATGGCCCAGTACAACGGAAGGCAAGAAGGAAATGCCCAGGTAAAGGTTTTACAATCTGTGTTGAGGAGAGAGTCTGGATACTAGCTACTTTTAAAATTAGAAATCCCCTTTCTCGATCATCAGAGAAATTGGGAAGCATTTCTCCAGTTACGATACATTCCTCCAGGACCTGCGCATTCCCTGAGGAACTCTCTAGTCATTCCTGGGGACTTGTGCCTGGAGAGCTGATTGAAGGTGACAATCAGCTCCACCAGGCTCAGAGAAGCTTTGAGCTTTCTGGTACCCTCTATGGTCACCAACAGCAGGGCGTCCCTAGAGTTTGTGAGCACCTTTGCTGCCCTAAAGGTGAAATAGAATGCCCTTTGGATTCAGGACAAGCACGTCATTGGCAAACAGCACAAGGAGTTGGTAAGAACACCAGGTCTTTTTATCTGGCAAGAAGCAGAGTGGGGAGCTGCAGTCTAGTTACCTGAGGAACCAAATCTATGATCTCACATTCGAAACCCAAGTCTTGATGACATATCTCCACAGTTCTGGGTCCTTGTCAGATTGGCTGAGGTGTCACTCCAGATTGAGCATGTCCTTCTCCAACTCTTTAATCCTATATCTATGCCTCTTTGTTGACCCCCACACGTGCTACTGACAGAAGACACAAATATCAGTCTTGGTCACATCTCACCAAAGCCAAGGGGGACTCCCCCCAGTGTCCTTTCCCCCAGCCCAGAAATGGTGGAACATGTCCTAGAACCATTTAGCATCCAGCAGCATGTAATTAAGGTGGCATTATGCTGACACCCGCCCTAGGCAAATGGAATAAGCTCTGCCCCCTATAATGTCTTGCAAAACTCTTCCTCCTTCACCTCCTGAGCAGTGGCAACAAATTGCAACCTGCAAGAAGCCATAATAAAAGTGCAAGTGCTTCTACCTCTTGTTGTTTCTTTAAAGTTGTTACAATTAATCCTTCAGTAGATGTTTTACTGTCCTTTCAAGTTGACCACAGAACAATTAAGTGATGTTATCAGGTTACCTTGCCCTCCTCTTTTCTCTCCCCTGCCTCTCTCTCTGCAATTGTGGGCCTCAGGTTTTCGAACAGCTGCAGCTGGGGTCTCTCATTACTTTAAAGTCCTTCCAGAGATTCCTTCAGTTGTTGTTGTTTTGTTGTTCTCTCAAACTGCTGAGTCAGTAACTCAATAGTGACAGCTGATAGCTCGAACTCCCTTTTCTCCCTCTTGTCTGCACCAGGAGGACTTAGAGGCTGCAGCATGAGTGGAGTTTTTCCCGCACCCAGCGCCTGCTATGGAAACTGAAGCACTAACAACAGCAGTATTCACTCTTCTCCAGCTCTTCAGCAGGTCGCTTTGATGTGGCACAGGAACCCAGCTCATTCAATCTAATAGTCCATGAAACAGCCCCAAGCTCTACTAATGGGCTGGGAGGGAGCTGTTGAACTAAAGTGTTTCAATGTCCATAGTACTAGAATGAATCCTTCTCTCTGACTGGATCTGAGGGCCTGTTTGGTTGATACATGGAAGAGAATGAGCCACTAGGGAAACTGCACAGAGGGTGGTTCACATGTGGAAAGAACTTCCTGGGTATGTGGTGGATGTGGGTACAATTACAACATTTATAAGACATTTGGATTGGTATATGAATAGGAAAGGTTATGAGCCAGGAGGGATATGGGCCAGGAGGAGAGAGGTGGGACTAGTTTAGTTTGGGATTATGATCGGCATGGACTGGTTGGACTGAAGGGTCTGTTTCCATGTTGTATGACTCCATGATTGTATGAATCTATTAACAGGAAACATATCAGAGGCCAGGGATAGCACATCTGACCCCCTGAGTTGGACCCATCTATCTTCCACACATGACATGTTCAGATTAGGTGAAGCCTAATTCACTCTCCAACAATAGTCCTTTCAGAACCTGTACCTCATATAACCATCTGATGAAGATTTCCAGGATTCAGAATCAGGCAATACTCCTTTGATAAGAAAGCAACCCTTGTAGCTTTCATGAAGTCATGGATAACATGTAGTCTTGGGCCAACATGGTGTTGAGAATACTGACCCAAGATAACAGTGAACAAGCACAAACTACCTTCCCTATAGTTTTGATAGCATCATCATCACTGAGCTGCCCCATTTATTTTATAAAGATAGCCTCAGGGTATGGACAATACTGATAAATGAGCAATTATTGTCTATCATGAATTATACTGAAAAAATCGTTATTTCTCTTCTTGAGCAGTGTCAATATTTGACAGACAGAGAATTCCAGGATTTTTGCCCAGAAAAAAAATATTTCATCAAGTTAAAACAGTACATGACTTTGAAGGTTATTTCCATGAACACACTGCCTTTCTCTTTCTCGGTGTTATAGGCTGGGGATGTTGTCAATGTTCATTTGGTGAGTTTCTGCTCTGCTGTTCTATATTTAGTTCTTAATATTATCTTTAAACTGCTTTGTAGCTCAGTTGAACAGTTTGTAGATTTAATTTCAGATAAGTAATCCTTATGCTTCATAATGTTATGAGAACAGTGCCTTTGAGATGTTGTGATCTGCTTTGCAACCCGTATATCAATATATTAGTGAAACGTAAACAACTTTCAACAAGTTACCAGGGCGTGTAAAATCGCAATCACTTGATTCAGGAAATTAGCTTTATAAGTCATGATTCTATGCCATGGAACTTTTTAAAGATGTAGTTCATTACCACAGTTATCACCATGGGTCTCTTTTGTTTGCCCCTGTTAATACTAACCTTGCAATTAATATGTACAGCTTAGAGATCTTTCATTGGATAAATTGCAAAATAATACCAGATGACAGATGATGCTTGGTTAGTTTTTGTTCTGTCTCCTGTGGGATAGACAAAAGGATTTGATATTTTACAGCATGTAAAGCATTGGACCAGGAAGGATGAGATTACATTGCTAATAGCAACAGTGATGGTGAAAAGTAGCTGCATTTTTTTTAATCAAGGAAGTCATAAGAAACTTATTTCAGGATTCTGAACAACACATAAATATGCTTCAGGTGCTGAAAAAAGTGATAGTAAGATTTAAGCAGGTCCACTCAGTTGACAATCTATAGATATACTGGAGACAGTGGAATATTGAGATACACTCATATGCTTTCAGTCACCATATGGAACCAGCACACTGGGATTGTTTAGATACAGGAAACACAGATAAAGGAACAGTGACACAGAAGGCATTATATATGCTGTGTGACTTGTTGATGTACCCACTATACGACCAGCGCATTGCAAATTAACACAAATCCAGCAGGCTGCAGTTCAGTTGAAGAATGAATTTAAAGGACTTGTCTCGTAGAATATTTCAGAAATATATGACCAGACGAATAAATGACAAATATGATGGATATGTTCCATATTTTCCACTTTGTCCACTCAATTGCCACTAGCCTGTACCATCTGCCTTTGGGTGCTCTGAGGCCAGGATTAACTGTTATAAGTTTCGCAGCAAGGTTTATTAAGACTTGATGAGAAATCCTACCTCTGATGTGGGTTATAGCAGATAATAATACAAAACAAATATTCATGTTTTTCTTCAGGGGATCAGTTTGATAACATAAGAGTGTCAGCTGAGAAAGAAATAAATTGTATTTATATAACCTCTTTGATCTTGAGGTGCCACAAAGGCTGCATAGGCAATTTAGTATTTTTGAACTGCAGTCACTGTTGTCAGAAAACATTGCAATAAATTCATGCAGAATGTCCCAGAAACAGGTAAATGACTAAAGAGTATGTTATTTCCCAATGTCGTTTGAGCAACAAATGTTGACAGGTAGAATTCCAGCATGAAAATCTTAGGGTGAAATTCAACATTAAGTAAGATGAACCTGAAAAAAATATTGAAGAGTTATAAACTTAAGTGAGTTATATTCAAAATTACTTACATTTGTGTTTCCATGATCTTTTCAGTTGGTTCAAAAGTGGTTCCTTCAAATCAGACTCGTAAAATTAACTGTGCTCGTAACTGAAAGTTTGAGATTGCGCAGGGAATGATTGTGCTCATTTCCTTACACACATTATCAACAGTAGTCACATGTTTAATGGAGTTTCATAGTTTAAAAGGATTAATTTACTATGAAACTGACTAATGTACGTCAATTAAAGGCATAAATGGTCTAGTTTACCTTTCAAGTCATTTTAAGTTATATTGAATTGCATTATGCACAGGTAGTGTATGAGATACTCAATATAATGATTTAGTCATTTCAAATCTAATTTCTGTGTGTTGATAAAATTGGATCAGATTACTACTCTAAGACATAACAAGAGATGTTTTACAATGGAAAGAAAAGAAAGAAGCAAATATTTTCTCTTACATTGTCAGATTGCCCTAATTTATGAAAGAGCTCATATTTATGATAATGCAATGATTTGTAGTAGAAACTTGAACTGTAACCTAATCTCCACACTTTTGAATACATTATGGACATAATTTCCTAATTGCATTCAAAGAAGAAACTCTGCACCTTAATATGTGACACATGAAACATAGAAACCCCTTGGGGAATTAATGGCTAAATTACTTCCTGGTCTTTGTCCTTCTGTTATCACTATCTGAGAATCTGTTTCTCTACATTAGTTGTGTCAGAGAGTGTGGTGATAAAGATTGCAGGACATTTGATCTATTTATGTATTTAGTAAACATGGCAATGACTAACTATGTACAGGGCAAAATTTCACAGAGGCTACTAAATAGCAGCATCCTGCAATTATCTGGTACCATGTGATCATATAATCTTACATCACTAATAGTTGATATTAATAATGACCTATTAATATACAGATAAGTCATGTAAACTGACTTATCTATATATTAACATTAACTCTTTTTGTTAAGGTCTTCCTAAGTCTTTGACTCTGAGATATTAGCATCATTATTTAATTACATCTCCTTATCCTCTATCTCAAAGTTTCTGATTTCATCTTTGGTTCAAATAAATACCAGATAAGATTGCACCAGTCTATCCAATTGCGTTCTCAGCATTCTGAAAGGAGGTTGGGAATTTGACCTTTCTATATTTTCTCTTGAACTTTATATGGATATAACGTTACCAGCAATGATTTCCTTTGTTTCTGCCAATGGGAAGCACATACAATGTAACTCAAAATTATTTCTCTGAATGACTTTGATGGCTCTGGCCATCAAACAGATTTTCACATTCTGACATGTCATTTTGTCCTTGGGAAACTGTTTAAGGTGAGTTTGCATGTTCTTCCCATGTCTATGTGGGTTTCTGCTGGTGCTCTGGTTTCCGCCTGGTGTCTAAAGATCTGTAGCTTAGATGCATTGTCCATGCTAGATTGTTCCATAGTGTCCAGGAATGTGCAGCTAGATTGATTATCCATACAAAATGTGGGATTACAGGGATAAGATAGAGGCGCTGGGGGGAATAATCTTTGGAGGATCGCAGCAGACCCAATGGGCAGAATGGCCTCTTTCGATACTGTAGGGATTCTATGATTCTATCACAAACCAGCTAAAAATTGAGACTGAGGCATGATCAATCTCTCATCATAAATCAACTAGTCATCCATGAAGCAAAATGTCTTCCTTGCTGAAAATATTGTCTCTGAATAGGATTATGGGCAATCTATTCTAATCATTACTTGATGCAGCACTAATGGATTTGAGCACATTCTTCATCTGATTTTTGTACATTTTAAACCTCATTTAAATGCTGTGTTGCTGCTGATCGATACATGGTGGTTAATGATAATGAAATGATCTGTAGTAGAGAACTTGAATTGTAACCTAATCTCCACACTTTTATAGATTTCCACATATTCAAAAACCACCTTTGTTCAGACCTCACTACAAGAATATTTGGCAATGTTTCCACTGAAGCCTGCTTTTTTCCTTGCAAGTAATCAATTGAAGCATCAAATATAATTAATCACAAGGCAAAATTTCTGCATTCTTGGTGGCACCTTTGTCAATTCCTTAGTATTCATTTGAATAGGCAAAGATTTAGTGTCTGTTTCATTTCTGAACTGTTCACAAGCCCAGGGAGCAGTTCATGTCTCTTCGTCAATAACTTCAAACCTTTCCTCTGTGACAGTCAAAGAACAAGATGAAGAGTAACCAGGTCTACATTTCATATCATGCTGAATTTGAAAAGGTTTACGTCCCAATTCAGTTCATTATGTATCTGCAGCAATTCTCATAGGTAGTTCTAGATCATAATAAGTGAAAATGTCTGTTGAAAATAACTATCTGCAATCTCTACACTTGCATTCCATCCATTGACTAAGATTTTTTTAATGCTTTCAAATAGCTTCTGTTGTCTTCTTTCCCAGCATCTTGTTTTAGCAAAATACTAATGGTTTATTTAAACTTACCAAGTTGGTTAGGAATTCCCCAATTGATTCACCATCTCCTTAATCTTTGTCAGCACTATGACATTTCAGGATGGTAGAAATTCTTTTACGGCCCTGGATTTCCAAGAATCTGGTTAAGTACCCCGATGCATGCACAAGAAGTAACAAAGAAGATTGATCAGGGCAGAGTGGTAGATGTGATCTATATGGACTTCAGTAAGGCGTTCGACAAGGTTCCCCAGGGAAAATTGGCTAGCAAGGTTAGATCTTACGGAATACAGAGAGAACTAGCCATTTGGATGTAGAACTGGCTCAAAGGTAGAAGACAGAGGGTGGTGGTGGAGGGTTGTTTTTCAGATTGGAGGCCTGTGACCAGTGGAGTGGCACAAGCATCAGTCCTGGATCCACTACTTTTCATCATTTATATAAATGATTTGGATGTGAGTATAAGAGGTACAGTTAGTAAGTTTGCAGATGACACCTCCAAGATTGGAGGTGTAGTGGACAGCAAAGAAGGTTACCTCAGATTACAACAGGATCTTGACCTGATGGGCCAATGGGCTAAGTGGCAGATAAATGTGGGATGCTGCATTTTGGCAAAGCAAATCTTAGCATGACTTATACACTTCATGGTAAGGTCCTAGGGAATGTTGCTGAACAAAGAGACCTTGGAGTGCAGGTTCATAGCTCCTTGAAAGTGGAGTCACAGGTAGATAGGATAGTGAAGAAGGCATTTGGTATGCTTTCCTTTATTGGTCAGAGTATTGAGTACAGGAGTTGGGAGGTCATGTTGCGATTGTACAGGACATTGGTTAGGCCACTGTTGGAATATTGCATGTAATTCTGGTCTCCTTCCTATCAGAAAGATGTTGTGAAACTTGAAAGGGATCAGAAAAGATTACCAAGGATGTTGGCAGGGTTGGAGGATTTGAGCTATAGGGAGAGACTGAACAGTCTGGGACTGTTTTCCCCGGACCATCAGAGGTTGAGGGGTGACCTTATAGAGGTTTACAAAATCATGAGGGGCATGGATAGGATAAATAGACAAAGTACTTTCCCTGGGTGGGTGAGTCCATAACTAGAGGGCATAGGTTTATGGTGAGAGGGGAAAGATGTAAAAGAGACCAAAGGGGCAACTTTTTCACACAGAGGTTGGTACGTGTACGGAATGTGCTACCAGAAGATGTGGTGGAGGCTGGTACAATTGCAACATTTAAAAGGCATTTGGATGGGTATATGAATAGGAAGAGTTTGGAGGGATATGGGCCAGGTGCTGACAGGTGGGACTGGATTGGGTTGGGATATCTGGTCAGCATGGACGGGTTGGACTGAAGGGTCTGTTTCCATGCTGTACATCTCTATGACTTTATGACTCTAAGGAATTTAATACTTTGTTACAAGAATTCACTTTTGTTATTAAGGGCAAGTCCAGCTTCTTATCAATGTGGTAGTATAGTTCTCACCCTGGTATCATGCTCTGTTGTCATGGATTCATGGATTAGGATGTCATCCATGTGGGAAATTGATCGGTCCAATCTTTCTCGAATACATGTCATCATCCATTGAAACATCACTATGCAGATTTGATACCAAAACATAGTTGATGGAAACAGTATCTCAAAAATCATATGATAATGGTTAAAAATCCCACAACACCAGATTATGATCTAGCAGGTTTATTTGGAGTACTTCCAAATTAACCTGTTGGGCTATAACTTGGTGTTGTACGATTTTTAACTTTGTCCACCCCAGTCCAACACAGGCACCTCCACATCATGATAAAAGTTGTAAGGAATCGGGATTCCTCATCTACAGATAATTGCTTGAGTCCTCTACTTCTTCCAAATTAATGAAAATTGAATTATTTTCCAACTATATCAAACTCTCATCTAAGTATGCCATTGGATGAATTTCCTTTCAACAGTTTTGTTCAACTAAGAGTCTTGATTCTCAATGATTCATTTTTGTTCAACACACAATCCATACCCGAACAGCAACCTTTACGTTTTGTACAAGGTGAGATGAATCCTTATTATAACAATGAATCACAGTCTTGCTTTAACTTGCCTGGCTGATGGGATTGAAATAAACACATAGGCTTTGCTTCTGATGTAATGTAATAAGTTGTATTTCATTTCCCAAGCCCTTTTAATAATTGTTGAGATTCTGTCCTGAAATCTTTAATTCTGTATTGACTTTGCAATTTCTTTATATTGTAATTATTTGTGATTCTGTACAAACTTTTCTTCTTAAAAAGAAACAATTTCAGGTCTGAATTCTGTAAATGTTTCTGTGATTCCTCCGAATACAACGAGGTGGAAAAGTAATCGATGTGTGTGGTCCCTGTACATTTAGTTTTATATTTGACAGCTGGAGAAGATCTTGTTTTAACCATTGTTCAACATCAGAAAGAATTAAAACTTCATCTGCAGTCTCCACTCTATCCCTTGACAGAAATTTCTGTCTCCAATAACTATAACTTGATCCTTCAAATGTATCCACAAATGTCGCCTCTATTTTGGTCATTTTGGAGTACAAAGAAAACGGTGTGATTAAGCTACAGCATAACAAGGGTTAAATTGAAAATGCTAATGGAAAAAGAGAACTTGCAAGTCTGGTTGAAATCAGTTCGAAGCAGACATGAGCAGATTACAGAAGCAGACTGTGGCCTGGACCTTGTGGTTAGAGTATGGAGAACAGTTTGTGGTTTTGAGGACAACTGAGTTAAAAAGAAGTATAAAGGCACGCAAAAGGTTGCTGTTACACAGGACCTAACTTGCAACCATGTAATAAACACACAATCGGAAATAAAGCTGGATATTTAAAAAGATTGTGGTCTTGTTCCTTAATTTAAAGGATTCTAATAACTTGATGTAATTGATTGCAAAGACGAATGTTGGAACACTGAAGACTCCTTACAACCTATAGCCCAGGGGTAAAGACTTCTCGATTCTAAAAGTCCTTGCGTGACAGTGAAAGTTCAGATCCACTTTGTCTGACGTGATCCATAACCTGACCGTGATCTCTGACATGAGTACATATTATTTACAGACGCCCAACTCGACAGAGGAAGTAATCACCCTGCCACCCTCGGCAGAGAACACAATGTCTCTGCGCAGCCCCACACTCACAGGCTATCTGATTAGCCTATGGCTTGAGCCCCATTGGAGAGATCCCCTCATCACTATCTGTAATTGGCAAACAGAGACTATGCGATCTCTGACCTACAGCTCACTGAATCGCATTGGCTCCAAGTCCATATAACTATACAGAAATAGTGTCTAAGCCTGAATTATCTACAAGAGTACAAGGAAGACTGGCCCCAACTGATATTTCTGAAGGCAAGATTCTCCAAAACTTGAAGGAATCCATTGAACCTCACAAAAACTTTGACTGAATCCCTAAAAAGTATGGAACCTCCACAGGACAAAGGTCCCTGGATGATATTATATGTGTTTGAGGTAAAACCAATTGATTGAAAAGTAGAATTAATGGATTTTCAAGTCTCTATATGTAATGTGACAAACTAGACAGCAACAAAAAAAACATAGACAAATCTAATCATGAACATGAAATTAATAATCTAAAGGAATATTGGAAAGGAATAGTGAAGAACTTAAGATGAAAAAGTATCCGAGAGATCCCCTATATATCAGCTATGGGACACCATAGTGGTAGTGTGCAGATTCTGGGAATTGGGGGTGAAAAATCTAGTCCCAGTTCTAGGAAGGCTGAAGAGGACCAATCATTTAATTTACAACCAATATAGATCAGGAGCCATAAGAAGGAATAAAAAAAGGATGACAAGGGTATAGTTAAATATGAATAAAGACAATGGGCATCCCACAAGTCTCCCAACATCAAACTGGTGGAAAGACGGTCCAAGGAACTGCCTCACCTGAAAAAGGGTGGCACGAAAGCATGGAATGAATTGGAATAGCTTAAAGATATCTCCAGTTTGCACCCTCTGGATGAAATACAAGTGTTATCTATCATGGTCGGTGGTAATGTGAGCAGGAAACTGGTTAAGAAAGTTAGACAGGAATTAGGTGACAATGAACAAGATCTTGATGATGGATGGAAAGCTATTAGGGATTGGTCGAAGGATTGTGGCCTATCTAAGGCAGATTGGAGTAAAATCACAGCATGTCAGCAGAAAAGCAATGGGGAATTATGGGATGATATAGGAAGGTTTATGGTGATCTGGTTAGAACATTCCAGCCTGTCAGGGGACACAAACATGGAAGAAATTGACAGTGGTCTGGCGCCCCGAATCTCCACTTTTAATCGTAGGATTAAAACCCAAACTAGCAAAATTGTTAAAGGTTACTGTGCCCAATTGAGAGACTAGTCACAGAATATATGGTGAAAATGTTGAAAAGGCTAAATTTAGAACCATGCAGACTGTAGAAGCAACACCAGGAGTCTTGGCAGATAGACACCCGTGTAAATGTCACAACCATGGGCAAGAAGGACATTGGGCAAAGACCTGGAGGATTAAGAAGGAGGTTGCAAGTGGTCCTAAGACTGCTCTGGGGATTTTGTGACTGAATGGGTGTTACCGGACCCGATCAAGGGCATATCCCCTGAACAGCAGAAGGCGATCCTGGATAGATTGTCTTTTGGACATTGATGCTGAATTGACATGTTTACCTTTGACTGACAGACACTGTCTGTCATTTGATGGTGAACTGAGAACTGCAGTCAGAATTGAGGGAATAGAAAAGACCTGGAAGGAACTGGAATGGCTGTGAAGGAAAAAAAAACTTAGAGAGAGAGAGAGAGAGAGACCAGCTTCTCATGCTGTGTTCACTGAAGCAAGTGTTAATTATTTGTGGTCTGGTTTGAATGCATCGTTGTTGGTGGTTAAATGTTGTCTTCCGTAATATTTGTGTTTTTGTGTACTGGAGCTCGAGATCCGGGAATGGGTTGAATTTAGTTTGCATTTTGAGATTCTGTGGTGATTTGAAAGTCTGATTTGTGTCTGTATCAGTATGGAACATGTTTTGTTAATGTAATGTCCTTTTCAGGAACCATCAGTGTCTGTGTAAAGCAAAAACCTACAACAAAATATTGATTTTAAAATTGGGTCATAAAGCTTGGCAAAATTTTACTTCTTGGAATTTGAAATTATCACATTTTGAATTTCATTTTCTGGCCAAAATGTACTTCCAAGCATTGTTTTAACATATGAGTGAATCTTTATTTCCAGATGATAATTGTTGATTGTAAATGTGCTTTGGTATAGTAGTATCCAAGTAGTAGGAAAAATGGGAATTTTGGAAACGCAATCCTCTTTGAACAAAATTCTGTTGGTATATTCTAAAATCTGAGAAAACCGATATCAAGGAGATTTGAAAAAGAGAGTACATTCTAATAAAGGAGGTAGGCTTTTCCTTTGTTAATTATAAAATACTAATTTTTATTGAGGAGAAAGAAAGACAGTCAATGGAATTATGCCCAGAAATTTTCACCCCACTGCTTTTTTTTTAAGATTACTTGCAGTGTGGAAACAGGCCCTTCAACCCAACAAGTCCACACCGACCCGCCAAAGCGCAACCCACCCAGACCCATTCCCCTACATTTACCCCAGTACCTAACACTACGGGCAATTCAGCATGGTCAATTCACCTAAGCTGCACATTTTTGGACTGTGGGAGGAAACCGGAGCACCTGGAAGAAACCCACGCAGACACGGGGAGAATGTGCAAACTCCACACAATAGTCGCCTGAGGCAGGAATTGAACGTGGGTCTCTGGCACTGTGAGGCAGCAGTGCTAACCGCTGTGCCACCGTGCTGCCCACTTTAAACACTACTAATTAATCCATTCCACTTCAAGTGGAATGGATGAATATTTTCTGTTTTTCAGATAAGATGATGAACTTCTGAACCTGTCTGCAGACTTTTAGCATCACAACACAATGATGGATGAGGCATCCTCAAACCATTGAGCCATTGGTTAACAATACATCTCAGCATTGAAGAACTACTATGGAAACATTTTGGAATTTCAATGCATAAAGATTGTTAGTGACTTTAGGGGAGTTAACAGAATTTTAAATTTGGACAAATTTGCATCAAGGTATGTCAAATATCTAGAATGAGCTATAAAGTAAGTTTAAAATATGTAGATCATCTTAGAGAAAGAATGAACAAAATATGTTTTGCCTGAAATGAAGAGAAATGTTTGACTTCTGTTTTTAAAATGTTGTGAGATGATTTCCCATGGACTACAAATCTCTCCAGATATCTGGAATTAGATCAGTGGTAATTGTTAAATGGCAAAATTGGATGAGGTGAAATAATTAGGAGTGGAGTGTAGTGGCAGAAGAAAAACAGATTAGAATAATGGGTTGAAATGGCAATTGAAGTTAATACGCATTTAAATGAAAAAAGAAGTTTAGCTGAGAGTACCAAAACTGATAGCTTTCTCTTGGTGATGTTTGCTTCCTTGTCTTTCCTTGGAGAACTAGGTGATCAAACCATGACCCAAGACATTGTGACTATACATGGAGAGATAAGTAAAATCTCATAGATCTTTTGATAAGATCATACAAGAGTCAAGGATACATGGCATAGTCTTGGCATATTGATGTAAAAGTGCAAAAGTGTATGTTACCTCAGAAGTAGCAAACATGAATGAATGCTTGGTTTAAAAAAATCACAATGAATAACAGGCCTCAGACATGTACTGGAAGAAAGTGAGGACTGCAGTTGCTGCAAATCAGAATCAAAATGTGGCTTTTCATCTTCCTTATGCCCAAAACATTGATTCTCCTGCTCCTCAGATGCTGCCTGACCCACTTCGCTTTTCCAGCATCACATTTTTTGCCTCAGACATGTACATCTACTTGACAAATTAGATTACCTACACTATAGAAACAGGCCATTCAGCCCAACAAGTCCACACCGACCCTTCAAAGAGTAACCCACCCAGACCCACTCCCCACATTTACCCTGACTAATGCACCTAACACTATGGGCAATTTAGCATGGCCAATTCACCCAACCTGCACATGTTTGGACTGTGTGAGGAAACCAGAGCACCCAGAGGAAACCCACGCAGACACAGGGAGAACTCCACTCAGTTTCCCAAGGCTGGAATTGAAGCTGGGCCCCTGGCACAGTGAGGCCACAGTGCTAACCACTGAGCCACCGTGTTGCTCCTAAATGGAGTAGTGTGGCCTGGAAGAGCACAAGAGCATAGTTGAAATGCAAAGGCAGTGACACATAATCCATATAGAAATTGACTTTAAAACAGTGACAGTGAGCTGGAGTGAAAGGGCCCAAAAATGATGACATACAGACACCTCGAGAAAGAGAACTGGGGAGTTTTAAATTCATACATGATGTTAACGAGCAACCAGTGGCTGAACCTGAAGCCTGATAAGAATTGTTACAATCGCCCAAGATTGGGAAGCTTAGTTTTTTTTATTGTGTTCTTATTCTGAATTTCATGTTTATGTTGTTAATTGTTATATTTAGCAAATACTGAAGCCTAAAGTTTGGTATTTTACTGGCCTTCAACACTCTAGGTGACCTACTTATTATTCATATTTTGCTTTATTTGTATAATTCTGTTTGGGAAGAATCAAAAGGGGGGAGTTGTGGAGTATATTGAAAATTTTGTAGCGACAGCAAAACAAGGGTTTTGAGGAGGATCAAGTAAAAAATAATTTATAAAGGTACAGAAAAGGTTGTTGCTATGGAGGTCTTAACATACAACCATGTCATCAATACACAATAAGAAATAAAGCCAGATATTTAGAAAGATTGCAGACTTGTTCCTTATTTTTCTAGGAATCTACCAGTTTACCAGTTATCTTAAATTTCTTGGCTTTTATTAGCATTTGTCGATCTCCCTTTTGAGTACAATGTAATGTTCTTGGTGTGGCATATTAATTTAAAACAATACCTTTGATGCAGGAATGACACTCGTTTTTCTGTGAGACAAACTTGATGACAAAGGGCCTTTCCCTGACACATTGAATACACAGACTATAGCAACTACAATATCCTCTTCACATTTCCTCTGTTTCTGGACAGCTGCACATCCTTCTGCACAAATTGCAATTTTCTTCTTTATCTTCCGCTTACTTTTTTAATTGTATGGCCTTCAACAGCATCAAGTCAGTCTTCAAAGACAAAAAAGCTGGATAATGTGTAATTTAAAATCATCATGATGATTTGGTGCCAGATGAAATATTTTAAACCACTGTATTCACAATTTTCTGCCTGTGTTAAATATCACTAATAAGGAAGTCAACATTTTCACTTGGGTCTCTGTCTTCTCCCAATTAATTATATTGTTTCCGTTAGAATTGAAGAAAACACCAAATGCTACAACAATTTTAGAACAAAGAGAGCAAAGAAAATTTACAGCCCAGGAACAGGCCCTTCAGCCCTCCAAACCTGTGCCGATCCAAATCCATTGTCTAAACCTATCACCCAATTCCTAAGCATCTGTATCCCTCTGCTCCCCACCTACTCATGCATCTGTCCTGACGCACCTTATTTGAATTTACCATGTCTGCTTTTACCACCTCTGCTGGCAATGCATTCCAGGCATCGACCACCCTCTGTGTAAAATACTTTCCATGTGTATCCCCCTTAAACCTTTCTCCTCTCACCTTGAACACATGACCTCTCGTTATTGATTCCCTCACTCTGGGAAAAAGCCTATCTCTATCCAACCTGTCTATACCCTTCATGAATTTGTAGACCTCAATCAGGGCTCCCCTCAATTTCCCTTTTTCTAATGAAAACAATCCTAACCTATTCAACCTTTCTTCATAGCTAGCACCTTCCATACCAGGCAACATCCTCGTAAACCTTCACTGCATTCTCTCCAAAGCATCCACATCCTTTTGGTAATGTGGCGACCAGAACTGTGTGCAATAATCTAAATGCAGCCAAACAAAAGTCTTGTACAGTTGTAACATGACCGGCAAACTCTTACACTCAATACCATGTCTGATGAAGGCAAGCACACCATATGCCTTTTTGACCACTCTATCTACCTGTACAGCCAACCTCAGGGTACAATGGACCTGAACTCCCATATCTCTCTGTTCATCAACTTTTCCCAAGGCTCTTCCATTTACAGTATAGTTTGCTCTTGAATTAGACCTTCCAAAATGCATCACCTCACATTTGCCCGGATTGAACTCTATCTGCCACTCCTTCGCCCAACTCTCCAGTCTATCTATATTCTCCTGTATTCTTTGACATTCCCCTACTCTGCTACTCCTCCAATCTTCATGTCATCTGCAAACTTACTGATCAGACCAACAGTGCCCTCTTCCAGATCATTTATGTATCTCACAAACAACAGTGGCCACAGCACTGATTCCTGTGGAATGCCACTGGTCACCTTTCTCCATTTCAAGAAACTCCCTTCAACTACTGCTCTCTGTCTCCTGTTGCTCAACCAATTTTTTATCCACCTAGCGAAAACACTCTGCACACCATGTGACTTTACTTTCTCCATCCTTTTACCATGGGGGGCCTTAACAAACGCCAAACTAAAGTCCATGTATATGGCATCTATAGCCCTTCCTTCTCTATCAACTTGGTCACTTCCTCAAAGAACTCTATTAAGTTGGTAAGGCACAATCTCCCCCACACAAAACCATGTTGCCTATCACATTCTCTTCCAGATGTAAATAGATCTTGTCCCTCAGTACCTTCTCCAGCAGCTTTGCCACCAATGACTGTAGTTATCTGGCATATCCCTACTACCCTTCTAGAACAAGTGGGCAACATTAGCAACTCTCCAGGCCTCCAGCACTTCACCTGTGTTTAAGGATGCTACAAAGATATCTGTCAGGGCCTCAGCAATTTCCTCTCTTGCCTCCCTCAGCAACCTGGGATAGATCCCAGCCAGTCCTGGGGATTTGTCCACTTTAATATCCTTTAGCCTGCCCAACACATCCTCCCTCCTGATCCTGAGTAAACAAACGTCAACCTCTAATCTCAAGATTTATCATGTCCCACTCCTCAAGGAACATTGATGCAAATTGAGAATCTCACCCATTTTTTCAGGTTCAACTCACAACCATCCTTCCTTATCCTTTAGTGGACCAACGCTTTCTCTAGTTACCCTCTTGTTTCTTATATATGAATAAAAGGCCTTGGGATTCTCCTTAATTTTGCTCACTAAAGTTATTTCATGATCCCTTTTAGCCCACTTGATTCCTTGTTTAAGATTGGTCCTGCTCTCCCGTTATTCCTCCAAAGCCTGTTCTGTTCTTATTTGCCTGGACCTTATGTATGCTTCCCTTTTCCCCTTGGTTAGTCACACAATTACTCCTGTCATCCATGGTTCATGAATCTTCCCTTTCCTATCCCTTGTTTTCAAAGGGACATGCTTATCCTGCACTGTCTTCAACCTAACTTTGAAAGACTCCCACATATCAAATGTGAACTTCACTTCAAATAGCTGCCCCCAGTCCACGTTTCCCAAATTCTGTCAAATTTTGATATAATTAGCCCTGGCCCAGTTCAGTATATTTCCCTTAGGACCACTCTCATCTTTGTCTATGAGTATTCTAATACTTACAGAATTGTGGTCACTATTCCCAAAGAAATCCCCCATGTAACTTCTACCACCTGGCCTGGCTCACTCCCCACACCAGGTCCAACATGGCCCCTTCCCTCGTCAGACTATTGACATACTGCTCTAGAAGTCCTTCCTGGATGCTCCTTACAAATTCTGCCACATCCAGACCTCTGACACTAAGTGTATTCCAGTCAATATTGGGAAAGTTAAAATCTCCCATCACAACCACCCTGTTGCCTCGACATCTTTCCATAATCTGTTTGCTTATTTGCTCTTCTACCTCACGGTCACTGTTGGGAGGCCAGTAGTACAGCCTCACCAATGTAACTGCACCCTTCTTATTCCTCAGGTCTACCAATAATGCCTCACTGCTCAAGCTCTCCATAGTGTCCTCTTTTAGCACAGGCATGATATCATCCCTGACCAGCAATGCAACTCCTCCTCCACCCCCCCCCCCCCCCACTTTTATTTCCCTCCCTGTCCTGTCTGAAGTATCTATATCCTGGAACATTTAGTTGCCAATCATGCCCTTTCTTCAAACAAGTCTCTGTGATCGCAATAATGTCATACTCACTGGCACCAATCCAAGTCCCAAGTTCGACTGCCTGATCCACTATCCTCCTTGCATTAAAGCATATGCACTTCTGACCACCAGTTCCTTTGCTTTCATTTGGTTAAGAAAAAGAAAGAAGCATATACCAGATATAGACAGCTTAGATCGAGTGAATCCTTAGAAGAGTATAAAGGCAGTAGGAGTATTCTTAAGAGAGAAATGAGGAGGGCAAAAAGGGGACATGAGATAGCTTTGGCAAATAGATTTAAGGAGAATCCAAAGGGATTTCACAAATACATTAAGGACAAAAGAATAACGAGGGAGAGAATAGGACCTCTCAAAGAACAGCAATGCGGCCTTTGTGAGGAGATGCAGGAGATGGGGGAGATACTAAACGAGCATTTTGCATCAGTGTTTAGTGTGGAAAAGGACATGGAAAATATAGAATGTAGGGAAATAGATGGTGATGTCTTGAAAAATATCCGCATTACTCAGAAAGAAGTGCTGGATGTCTTGAAATGCATAAAAGTGGATTCATCCCCAGGACCTGGTCAGGTGTACCACAGAACTCTGTGGGAAGCGGGGGAAGTGATTGCTGGGCCTCTTGCTGAGATATTTGTATCATCGATAGTCACAGGTGAGGTGCCGGAAGACTGGAGGTTGGCTGATGTGGTGCCATTGTTTAAGAAAGGTGGTAAGGATAAGCCAGGGAACTCTAGACCACCGAGCCTGAAATCGGTGGTGGGAAAGTTGTTGGAGGGAATCCTGAGGGACAGGATGTACATATATTTGGAAAGGCAAGGACTGATTCGGGATAATCAACATGGCTTTGTGTGTGGGAAATCATGTCTCACAAACTTGATTGAGTTTTTTGAAGAAGTAACAAAGAGGATTGATGAGGTCAAAGTGATAGTTGTGATCTATATGGACATCAGTAAGGTGTTCGACAAGGTTCCCCATGGGAGACTGATTAGCAAGGTTAGATCTCATGGAACACAGGGAGAAATAGCCATTTGGATACAGAACTGGCTCAAAGGTAGAAGACAGAGGGTGGTGGTGGAGGGTTGTTTTCAGATTGGAGGCCTGTGACCAGTGGAGTGCCACAAGGATCAGTCCTGGATCCACTACTTTTCATCATTTATATAAATGATTTGGATGTGAGCATAAGAGGTATAGTTAGAAAGTTTGCACTTGACGCTAAAATTGGAGGTGCAGTGGACAGTGAAGAAGGTTACCTCAGATTACAATGAGATCTTGATCAGATGGGTCAATAGGCTGAGAAGTGGCAGATGGAGTTTAATTTAGATAAATGTGAGGTGCTGCATTTTGGGAAAGCAAATCTTAGCAGGACTTATACACTTAATGGTAAGGTCCGAGGGAGTGTTGCTGAACAAAGAGACCTTGGAGTGCAGGTTCATAGCTCCTTGAAAGTAGAGTTGCAGGTAGGTAGGATAGTGAAGAAGGCATTTGGTATGCTTTCATTTATTGGTCAGAGTATTGAGTACAGGAGTTGGGAGGTAATGTTATGGCTGTACAGGACATTGGTTAGGCCACTTTTGTAATATTGTGCGCAATTCTGGTCTCCTTCCTATCGGAAGGATGTTGTGAAACTTGAAAGGGTTCAGAAAAGATTTACAAGAACATTGCCAGGTTTGGAGGACTTGAGCTATAGGGAGAGGCTGAACAAGCAGGGTCTGTTTTCCCTGGAGCATCGGAGGCTGAGGGGTGACCTTATAAAGGTTTACCAAATCATGAGGGGCATGAATAGGATAAATAGACTAGGTCTTTTCCCTGGGGTGGGGGAGTTCAGAAGTAGAGGGCATAGATTTAGGTTGAGAGGGGAGATATAAAAGAGACCCAAGGTGCAACTTTTTCACGCAGAGAGTGGTGGGAGCATGGAATGAGCTGACAGTGGAAGTGGTGGAGGTTGGTACAATTGCAACATTTAAGAAGCATTTGGATGGGTATATGAACAGGAAGGGTTTGGAGGGATATGGGTGCTGTCAGGTGGGATTAGATTGGATTGGGATATCTGGTCGGCATTGACAGGTTGGACCGAATGGTCTGTTTCCATCCTGTACATCTCTATGACTCCATGACTCCATCTGCTTCATATTCATGGTGCCTATATGCATCACGACAATTGGTTGTTCACCCTCCCCTTTCAGAATGCTCTGCAGCTAATCTGTGACATCCCTGACCCGAGCACCTGAGAGGCAACATACCATCCGGGGGTCTCATTTTCGGCCACAGAACTGCCTATCTACTCCCCTTACAATAGAATCCCCTATGACTATGACCCTACGAGTTTTTCTCCCACCCTTTTGAACAGCAGAGCCCACCATGGTGCCATGATCCTGGCAATTGCTTCCTTCCCCTGGTGAGCCATCTCCCCTAACAGTGTCCAAAACTTTCTCCTGTGTAACATAAATCTTATTCAGTGTTGTTATAAAATTAATAAAAGTCAAATTTAGAAAGAAGTCAATCAAATTTAGAAGCATGGTTTGAGCTATTGAGAGAGGTTGAATAGGCTAGGGTTGTTTTCTCTGGAGCGTTGGAGGCTGAGGGAAGACCTTAAAGAGGTTTATAAAATCCTGAAGGGCATGGATAGGAAAAATAGACAAAGTCTTTTTCCCTGGCGTCAGGGAGTCCAGAACTAGAGGACATAGGCTTAGGGTGAGAGGAGAAAGATATAAAAGAGACCTAAGGGGCAACTTTTTCATGCAGAGTGTGGCACATATCTTGAATGAGCTGCCAGAGGAAGTGGTGGAGGCTAGTGCAATTGCAATATTTAAAAGGCATTTGGATGGGTATATGAATAGGAAGGGTTTGGAGGGATATGGGCTCGGTGCTGGCAAGTGGGACTAGATTAGGATGGGGTATCTGGTCGGCATGGACGAGTTGGACATGAAGGGTCTGTTTCCATGCTGTACATCTCTATGACTCTCTGACTCTAAGTCAATCAAATTTAGAAGCAAGTCAATCAAATTTATTAAATCAAAAGCTTTTGGGAGGGGCAGTGCGATTCTGATCCTAACCGCAGAACTTGACCATGCCGTCTCTCCCAGAACAACAGGTACAGCAGATTTTATAGTCTGGAAGACCTGTACAAAAAACACCCGGAAAGATGGTTTCTTATGTTCGGCGGATGCACATGCAGAGATCGCTGTATCCAGGAACAGCATATCATGCTGTTGTTTCCTGCAAATATTTGTTCTTTAGTTATTTCTTCTTCAGTTAGTTTGTTTTCATTCAGCACTTGTGTAATCAAGATGTCATCTACAGTACTGCCTAAAACATATTGAAAAATGATGTACTGTTCCTTATTAGTATTCTATTTAGCTAGACTGTTGTGTAACATTTTTCATTTTATTCATTCATAGGATGTGAGCATAGCTGGCTGGGTCAGCAATTTTTATCCAACTCGAGCTCTGTTGAGAAGTTGGTGGTGCGCTGCCTTCTTGAACACTGCAGTTCATAAGTTGAAGTTAGACTGACAGTGTCTTTAGCAAGGAAGTTCCATGAGTTGGCCCAGCAACACTGAAGGAACAGTGACATATTTCTAAGTCAAGATGTTGAGCTGCTTGGAGGGGAACTTGCAGGTGTGGTGCATCAGCTAACCTTGTCCTTCGAAAAGGAAGTGGCTGGGGGTTTGAAAGGTGCCTTAATGAACTTTTTGCAGTGCATTTTGTAGATAATACACACTGTTGCTATTGAGTATCAATCATGGTAATGTGACGCCAATCGAAAGGACTGCTTTGATTTGGGTAGTGTCAAGCTTCTTGAGTATTGTTGGAGTTACACCCATCCAATAAGTGGAGAGTATTCAAATACATTCCTAACTTATGTCTTTTAGATGGTGGATAAGCCTTAGGGCAGACCTGGGCATTTTACGGCCTATGGACCATATCCGGTCCTTTGGTCATTCCTGTCTGGCCCGCATGAGGTCAATCTTAAATTAGAACATAAATGAAAATGTATTTATGCCATGCACGCAATACAACTGTGTTGCTTTTGTTTTAAAAAGGATGCTTTTTTTATTTACGTATGGTCGCATATGCGTGTATAAGTGCGTGGGTGAATAGCTAAAAGTGATGCTTGCTGGCTCGCTCTCAAAATGTCAGCTCACACCAAGACAAGTTATGTCATATCCCACAAAATCGCCAGAAAGAGTAAACCGTTTTCTGATGGAGAGTTTATTAAGGAGTGCTTGTTGGACTCTGCAGAACTAATATGCCCGGAGAAAAAGGAGGCATTTGAGAATGTGCCCCTCTCCTGATGCACTGTAACGAGAAGGATTGGGACATCGCGAGAAATCTGGAACTTCAGCTGCAGCACAGAGTGGTCAAATTTGACTTTTTTTCCTTGGCTTTGGATGAGAGCTGCGACGTACGTGACATAGCCCAGCTACTCATCTTCGTACGTGGGATAACTACGGACTTTAAAATCACAGAGGAGCTGGCAGCCATGCAGTCAATGAAAGGAACAACAACTGGTAATGATTTGTTCACGGAGGTAAATGCATGTTTGGACACGTTGGGACTAAAATGGGACAAGCTGGCGGGTGTGACAACGGATGGTTGTCCAAATCTAACAGGAAAAAATGTTGGACTCTTAAAGAGGATGCAGGATAAAGTGACAGAAATTGACCCTGAACAGAAATTGGTATTTTTGCATTGTATTATACATCAGGAAGTGTTGTGTAAGTCAGTGTTAAAAATTAACCATGTGGTTGATGTTGTAACTAAAATAGTTAACTTCATCAGGGTAAGAGCTTTGAATCACAGGCAGTTTTTTGCACTTTTGGAGGAAAATGAGGCTGAACATCGTGACATAGGCTTCCACACAGCTATCAGGTGGCTCAGCCTGGGCAAAATGCTGAAAAGTGTATGGGACCTGAGAGAAGAGATTCAAGCTTTCTGTGTGAAGAAAGGGAATGGCATTCCACAGCTTTCAGATGCAGACCAGATTACAGACCTTGGTTTTGCTGTTGATGTGACTGCACTTATGAATGAACTAAATGTGAAACTGCAGTGCAAGGAACTTTTTGTGCATTAAATGTATAACTTGGTGAAGGCTTTTATGAGAAAGTTGCAGCTTCTCTCAAACCAAATGGAGGACAACATTCTCACCCACTTGCCAACACTGAAAGAAGCCACACCTTCAGCTGATCACCTCCACAGGTACTCATCTATGTTAGAAGCACTGCATGGTGAATTTTCAAAGTGATTTCAAGACTTTAAAACTGTTGAGAATGAAATGCACATGATTTTTTCCCCATTTACATGCAATGTGGAGAATGCACCTAGTGATGTTCAGTTTGAACTCATTGACCTGCAGTCTGACACACTTCTAGCAGAGTACTTGAGGTCAGTCTCACTGCTTGATTTTTATTCTTCCCTCAAAGAGGAGAACTTTTCACACATGAGGAGGCATGCTCAGAAGATTCTAGTCCTCTTTGGATCTACCTATATACCTATATATGCGAACAGACATTCTCAGTGATGAAGTTCAACAAATCCAAATACAGATCCTCTATCACTGATAATCACTTCTCAGCTGTCCTTCGCATATCCACCTCAGACATTCACCCAGATTTCAATGCACTTGTTCAAGCCCAAAACAGACTGGATTTTTCTCACTAAACAAGTAAAATGAACTTAAAAACATCAAAAGCACTTATTGCTTTTTGTATAGAGTTGTCTGATGTTTATAATACTGAACAATAATGAAACAACTTTTCATTATTGGTTTGTGAGATTAATGTGTTAAAAATAAAATGAAATACTGAAATTATTGTTTTTACAGTTTATTTGTTCTATATTTGACCTACTCCACAATTTCATATCTTTTTTGTAACAGAATATCCTTATTCTTTTGATTATAAGTTTCAGTGCAAAACTATACAATTTAGTACTTTTTACAATGGGAGAAAATTAATACTGAGCAGAATTATGTTCACCTCATTGTTGGTTCAGCCCTCCAACACAACTCAGGTTTCTCATGTGGCCCCTTGGAAGAATTAATTGCCCACCCCTGCCTTAGGGGGTCAGGAGATGAGTTACTTGCTGCAAGGTTCCTTGCCTCTGACCTTCTGTTACAGTACTTAGGCACTAAATACGAGGGGAGATTGCAGGAAACTTTGATGTCATTAAGCATAATCTTTTATTTAACACGTCATCTAATAACGCTACTAACTTTGTATTGGTCGAACTTCAAACGAGGCTTCGCGAAAGAACCATCTGCCAACAATCTGGAAATCCCAACAAAGCAAAATGTTGCATATGCTGAAAATCTGAAACAAAAACAGAAAACATCAAAGAGATGTAACAGGTCTGGCAGTATCTGCGGACAGAGAAACATAGTTAACTTTTCAAGTCTGGTCCGACTTCTTCAGAAAATACTCATTTGACCTTATATCATTTCTCCTGACGACATAGATGGCATTATTTACACAGCATCATTAACCAGTACACCCCAGATCCCAGTTGCAGTTCTTTAACTTTAATCTTGGATCTTTCTAATAGAGACTTCTTTTTTTCTCTCTCTCTCTGATTCTTCTTTCTTTCATTAAGTTACAGAATTATGCTGGATTCAGATTCAGATTCAGTGGAGGCTCTTACTCTTCAGCAAGTTGTACAACTTGGGCCATTTCCTTTTTTGTTTGAGCATTTTAGTTTAGCTACAACATGTTTTTAGCAGCAAACATTGAAGACTAATGTATAGATAATGTGACCATCCTCTCTAATTCATGGATATTAAATATTAATGCAATAACTTCCTTCCAGTCCCAATTCAAAGAGCTAGAACTATTATATTACAGACCTGTAACTTTAAGACAGTGACATGGCATCATGACATATGGCATTCCGAAATGAAGAATCCTGCATTGCCATCAGTCAGTTGCTCCAGTAATAGAGTTGAAACTTTATTGCTGGAACAGCACAGCAGGTCAGGCAGCATCCAGGGAACAGGAGATTCGACGTTTCGGGCACAGGCCCTTCTTCAGGAATGAGCAGAGAGTGTTCAGCAGGAGAAGATAAAAGGTAGGGAGGAGGGACTTGGAGGAGGGGAGTTGGAAATGTGATAGGTGGAAAGAGGTCAAGGTGAGGGTGATAGGTCGGAGTAGGATGGAGGCGGAGAGGTCAAGAAGAAGACTGCAGGTCAGGAAGGCGGTGCCGGGCTGGAGGGATCCGGCTGAGACAAGGTGGGGGGAGGGGGGATGAAGAAACTGGTGAAGTCCAAGTTCATCCCCTGCGGTTGGAGGGTTCCCAGTCGGAAGATAAGACGCTCCTCCTCCGACCGTCGGGTTGTTGTGGTTTGGCGGTGGATGAGTCCAATGACCTGCATATCCTCGGTGGAGTGGGAGGGGGAGTTGAAATGCTGTGCCACAGGTTGGTTGGGTTGGTTCGTCCGGGTGGCCCAGAGGTGCTCTCTGAATCGCTCCGCAAGTAGGCGGCCTGTCTCCCCAATATAGAGGAGGCCACACCGGCTGGGCGGCCTGTCTCCCCAATATAGACGAACCAACCCAACCAACCTGTGGCACAGCATTTCAACTCCCCCTCCCACTCCACCGAGGATATGCAGGTCATTGGACTCATCCACCGCCAAACCACAACAACCCGACGGTCGGAGGAGGAGCGTCTTATCTTCCGACTGGGAACCCTCCAACTGCAGGGGATGAACTTGGACTTCACCAGTTTCTTCATCCCCCCTCCCCCCACCTTGTCTCAGCCGGATCCCTCCAGCCCGGCACCGCCTTCCTGACCTGCAGTCTTCTTCTTGACCTCTCCGCCTCCATCCTACTCCGACCTATCACCCTCACCTTGACCTCTTTCCACCTATCACATTTCCAACTCCCCTCCTCCAAGTCCCTCCTCCCTACCTTTTATCTTCTCCTGCTGAACACTCTCTGCTCATTCCTGAAGAAGGGCCTGTGCCCGAAACGTCGAATCTCCTGTTCCCTGGATGCTGCCTGACCTGCTGTGCTGTTCCTGCAATAAAGTTTCAACTTTGATCTCCAGCATCTGCAGACCTCACTTTCTGCTCCAGTAATAGAGTCAGTTTTCAGTCAGTTAGCTATGTAATGTGCACTAAACCAGCAACCACAGAACCTGGATTACCTGTGCATGTCTGAAGTATTGTAGCATTTTAAATAATGTTATTAATATCTTCAAAATATGTGTCTCAACATGAACCCAAATCTCCATGATGCACGTCATGTGGCTAAAATAACAAAAATCACAAAATGCATCAGCAATAGTGCATATTTACTTTTACAATCTAAGTCAAAAAATATCACAAGGAGAATTCAAAAGCTAAGCAAGTTCACCAATTCAGGGAAAGGATATTAGACCATAAGACATAGGGGCAGAAATTAGACCATTCAGCCCATCAAGTCTGCTCTGACATTCAATCTTTCTCAGCCCCATTCTTCCACTTTCTCCCGGTAAGCCTTTATCCCCTTGATACTCAGGAACCTATCTATCTCAGTCTTAAATATACTCAATGACCTGGCCTCCACAGCCTTCTGTGGCAATGAATCCCACAGATTCATCACTCTCTGGCTGAAGAAGTTCCTCCTTATCTCCTTTCTAAAAGGTTTTCGCTTTCCTTTAAGGCTGCACACTTGGGTCCTAGTCTTTTCTATCAATGGAAACATGTTCCCACCATCTACTCTGTCTAGGCAATTCAGTATTCTGCATACGTCAAATACATCACCCCGCATCCTTCTAAACTCCATTGCGATAAACGCAAAGTCCTTAAACATCCTCATATATTAAGCTTTTCATTCCTGGGACCATTCTGCTGAACCTCCTCTGAATATGAAGGTAGATGACCAAAACCTTGGTTCAAAGTATAAGCTTTAAGAAGCATCTTTGCTAAAGAAAGAGAGACACAGAGATTTCAGGAAAGGTGAGATTATCTGAGCTTAAAGCCCAGGCTGCTGATGGCACAGCCACTAATGATGCAGAAATTCAAAGTGAAGTATGAATTAGAGCACAGCAGATAGCTTGGAGGATTGAGGGGTTGGAGAAGATTAGGGAGGGTTGAAGCAATGCGCAATCTAAAAGTAAGGACATCAAATGTAAAACTGGGGCATCGATTAATTGGGTGTCAATATAAATCAGAGAGCACAATGATGATAGGTGAATTAGAGTATGAGTTTGAAACTAGGCAGGAGAATGTTGGATAACCCTAGATTTTTGGGATGTGGAACATGACTAGTCCATAGGAGAACGTTTGAAAATTACTTAGTGCAAACTGCAGGTAACAGCAATGTGGGGAAGTGTTTCAGCAGCTGATAAACTCAGGAAGAAACGGAGTCTGACAATGTTATGGGTGGTGTAAATAGGTGTCAGCTGGCTTAGCACAAACCAGGAATTGAACCTGACAGTTTTGTGCTTTGTGCAATTTACAGCACACCACACCAACCCGGAACTGATTAAGTATTAGCCCATCAGTGCTGGGAGAGAGGAAGGCATTATCTTAGAAAGAAAAGTAACCAAATACATTAAGGACATAGGCAGAACATCAATTTACAATATTCCCACAAATGAATTCATATTCAATATTGAAAGATTCACACTTATTTTGTTTTGGTTAACATGAAATGGCTGCTTTAAGGCATGGCTCTCCTATTGTTACTGGACAGTGCAGGTTACTCTGGTCTGAATGTCCTAAAAAAAAGGATCAGCATCAAAATAATCCTTCTCATCTCAGAGATGCAGGAGTTGCAATATGGACTTCACTTAGAGGAGGAGAAGCAGATGAAAAAATGTTGAATGAAAACAACAAGAAGGAAAGCTGCAAACTTCATTGAAAGATATAAGCATCCTAGTTAATAAGGCAATGCTAATAGAGGATGGAATAAATTTAGTGTGCAGCAAGAGAACAAGCATTCAGACAGTTAGTAGATTGATATGATCCCTTAGAAAGTGTTTAATGATATTACAAAGTCAGGAAAGTTATTTTAAAAGTACTGCACTATGCCACCACAACTGTAGAGGAGGCATTCAGCATCAATGCAGTCATAGTACCTGTGGCATCATAACCTGTACTGTAGCTGTGACATGTGAATGGGCTGCTAAACTGGTGAGGAAGTCATTGAGTGTAGAAGCAAACAGGAGAATGGTCAGGGGAATGCAGTTGGGAGCAAGGGAGCCGAAAGTGCCAAATGGAGCAGGAGGGTGGACACCAAGCAAAATGCAGTGAGGGTTCCTTGGCCATCACTGATATTGCACATGTATGTATGTGTGGAGTCATCACTGGCCTGAGACTGCTATTGACGATGTTGACTTGATCAACTCCTCTGTCAATGTGGTGACAGAAATATTCATTTAAAAATTACAAGTTTGAGAAGATCAATGCTGGCATAGTAAGAAATATGAGGTTGTAAAAATGTGAATAAGTGAACTGTGCAAAATCCAGCACATGGAAGATGTAAATTATATAGGCATTCAATCCTGAAATACATGCATGCCCTTTGATGGCTCATTTTCTCGATGGGAGACCCATAAGAAAAATGATAAGGGTTCTCCAATAGCAGAAATCGGTGCCTGGAAGTAACAAGCATTCTCTTTTCATACAGGAAATACAAGCCATCTAAAATTTATATAAATGATAAGCAAGGGGAGGAAAGTCGTTTGATTAACCTGTAACAGAAAATGCCATGCAGTATTAATAGGGGACTAACACAAGGCAACATGGGAAGGAGACAGAGCAGTTGGTAGGAAGTGTCTGCAGACACAAGGGGTGGAATTACTTCTAGACTGGATGTAAAGGGAGAGAGAGAAAGAAATTTAAAATGCTAGTGAAGTAGCATAAACAATTCCTTTACTGGGGCTTCTATTACTCTTCCTGTGACATGGAAAAGCAGGTGACATACGAAGAACCTCTAACTCACCACAGGAAAGATAGATAAATGTCAACATTTTGTACATATTCAATATTTGAAACAGTCATTTTTTTTTATTCCATTCCGATGAAAATACCATTGACTTGTATTTCTTACTCACAGTTTTCAAGGTTATTCATCAAGACATCAATAAATTCCTGAATAATCACAAGAAGAATCTATTTTTGCATCTAAAGAGGAAAACAAAACTACAGTGGAGAAAAGTATGAGGAATGTCATGAATGTTATTACCTCATGGCATCAGTTCAATCATACTTAACAAAACCTATTGTTTGGAATGGTATTGCACCTTCCCTCAGCTGATGAATCAGTACTTGTCCGTTTAAAGCACTTAAATAGACTTACAGATTGTGAGTTTAAAAAATGCTGAGGGTAAAGGGCTTCAATATTCATCACCAAAATGGCTGAATAAAACCAATACTGACTAAGATGATCAAATTCTGAAGGACAAAACTGATGGACTAAGCCTGTAACAGTTGATGAGAGGCTCAGCATTAGGAAAAAAAACTACCTCAATTTAAGCTGTGCAATTTAAAGATACTTGGCAAAGATGGATTTGCACTAATTTTTATGTACACGGTGTACCTGGTAGTTTTCCTTGTCAGGCAGAAGCCAATGGTGTAGCTATACTAGATCAGCTTGATCAGGGTACAGCATGTTATGAAGCACAAATCTTCAGCAATCTTGCTGGAATATTGTCAGAGCTCAGTATTTGCAGTATCCAGTGCATTTAGCTGTTTCTTGCTATTAAATTCTCTGAAGACTGGCATTTGTGATGCTGGGGAGGCTGAGATGAATCATCCACTCGATGCATCTGGCTAAAAGCTTTTGCAAATACCTCAGCCTTATATTATGTATTGATGTACTGAGCTCCTCCATCATTGAAGATGGGGATATTTATGAAGTCTACTCCTCCAGTGAGTTGTTTAACTGTTCACTGTCATTTATGATTGGATGTGGCACAACTTTAGGGCACAGTACAAAAATAACAAGGCAGCCTCCTTGTAAACGTCATTGAATCTTGCAATCATACAGAACAGAAGAGATTCCTTGGCCCATCAAGTCTGTGCCACCTACATATTCCACTACCTACACTATTCCCATTTTTCTGCATTAAGCCCATATTCTTGAATATTATAAAATTTCAAGTGCTCTTCCAAATATGTTTTTAAATGTTGTGAGGTTACCATTGACCAGAACTTACTTGGACAAGCCACATGAATGACTTTTCTCTAAGCAATGATAAGCTTAGAATTCTGCAGTGATTAACTCATCTCCTTACACCCCAAAGGGCTACAACCATCTAAAAGACACCAGTGAGGAATGTGATGGAATACTCCTCACTTGTCTGCATTAGTATTGTCCAGCAAATGTCAGACAGCTCAAAATTTTCCAGGACAATGTAGACCATTTAATCAGTTCAAAACATTCATTCTCTCTACAATTGATGCACAGTGGCAGCAGTGTGCACCATATGTGATGCAGTGCAGAAAATTATCAGTATTCCTTAAACAGTGCCTTCCAAACCCAGGAATTCAATTCCTCTATAGGCCAAGGGCAGCAGATGGCTGGGAACACCAGCACCTGCAAGCTCCTCTCCAACCAAATACACGCAAGGATGGCATGGTAGCTCATGGTTAGCACTGCTGCCTCACAGTTCCAGGGACCTGGCTTCGATTCCACCCTCAGGTGACTGTCTCTGTGGAGTTTGCACCTTCTCCCTGTGTCTGTATGGGTTTGCTCTGGCTTCCCCCCACAATGATCCAAAGATGTGCAGGTTAAGTCAATTGGCCATTCTAAATTGCCCCTTGTATTCAGGGATGTGTGGGTTATGTGCCTTAATCAGGGGTAAATGTAGAGTAATAGGGGAATGGGTCTGGGTGGGATACACTTTGGAAGGTCGGTGTGAACTTGTTGGGCAGAAAGGCTTGTTTCCACACTGTGGAGATTCTAGATGTCCAGATTTGGAAGTAGATCACCACTTTTTCACTTGCACAGTCAAGAAACCTCAAACTTCCCAGAGGGTGTCTCAACATCCCAAGAATGATGGCAGGAGGAAAACACACAAAAAATATTGCAGATTTTTTCTCAGCAGTTCTCTACAGGGAAGGATCACTGCATGAGAATTCTTTGCTTCACAAAATTAGTTGTGAATAAAATGTATTACCTGCTGTAGCCTAAAAGCTAGGAAAGGACACCATTGCGTCTGCCTTTCAAGGTAACCTTGGTTCTTAATAATTATGTACCTGGCATATTTCAGGCTGCTGCTGGAAATACAGTAATAAGTCTTATAAGTTGCCCCACCACAGCACTTGCATCAAATGATAGAAGTCATACATAATAACAAAAAATAATGTAAAATTAATACATAGTTCATCACAGTGCAATTAACACCTCCTGGGCTTGGGGAATGCTGGTTAAGGAACATTAGAATACCGTGAATATGCAGCCAGGATGAGACCGCCATTCTGGGACAAGACTGCCACGCTGGGCAGCTGGAACATCAGACCAGAAACATCTGCCAGAGAAAACCAGCAAGATAAAATGATCACTCCTGGATGGAACATCCTGCCAGGATACTGAAACACCTGGAAGCCGAAGGTGAAGAAGACCTCCAAACTGTTCGGACAAGACCGCCATGCTGGAACAAACGGAGTCTGCCACACTGTGCCAGCAACACGGAGTCTGCCACACTGTGCTGAGACTGCCACCTCTCCTTGGAGGCCCAGAGGCTTAGCCTAGCCTACAAATCCAGGCTGTGGGAGTCAGCCTTGGGCCAGCTTCTTGCTCTCTGTGAGACCTTGAGCTGGGGTGGGACTGTGTCTGACAAGTTCTGGTGTTGCCTCCGCTGCCACCACTGCCAAAGGCCTTCTCCCTCAACCCTCCCGCTTCAGCTCCAAAAAAGAAAAGAAAAGCAGTAGAGCCAAAGGACCAAAGAGAAAAGATGAAAATAAAGAGTAATAAAGCCAACATGAGCAAACAAGCCCCAGACTCAGTTTACCTATTCTGTCTGAGCTGAAAATGTGTTGCTGGAAAAGCGCAGCAGGTCAGGCAGCATCCAAGGAACAGGAGAATCGACGTTTCAGGCATAAGCCCTTCTTCTGTCGCCATCTTGAAGATTTGGGGGTGCGGGGAGGTTTACTTGGAGTGAGTTAGATAACTATGTGGCTCATTGTGTGAAGTACAACTGCTATTTCCTTCCAGAGTGATCCAAACATCAATGGAGACAAAAATGGCAACCAACACAGCAAGAGAAACACAGTCAAATTCAACAAGAATTAAAGTGTGGCCAATATTCACCAATATTGTGCAAAGGTACAGCCAAACTAAAAGACCAAAAACAAAAAAAAGCCTAGATTTTGTAAGAAATGACAACGACATGATGATTGCCACTCCACTCCTACTATTTGATGAAAAAAAGAGAGCTCCATATTTCTGAGATGAGATTCCGCTGAGTTCTCTCTCAGACATGTGAAATCTCACTTCCGCTTTGACAGATTTCTCTTGATGCAGAACCATCCAGGCAGCCATAAACAACACCTTTTCTTCACAGTTGTTAGCTGCTGTATTCTGAAATGTAGGGTTCACGACAGCTACTTTGGCAACTGCTGTCAAACTATGACTCTGTTCAGTAAGTGTGTTAGTGTGTTGGGAGGGTTGGGTGCCAGATGGCTGGGGAAGGTATATGTGCCAGCTGGGTAGTGTTCCAGGGTTCCAATAGGTAGGGTAGCAGCTGGGTTGGGGGCTAGGGGACAGAATGCCCCCACTGGGTACGCTGGAGTATCAAATGGATAGGATGCCTAAATGCAAGGAGTCAAGGGGACAGATATATGATGCAGATTTTAGCATGTGTTTGGTCCGGGAGGGTGGAGGGAAGTGTCCAGGGATGTGCAAGCTCATTGGAATAGCCATGGTAAATATGAGGATAGATTCAGGAGGTGGTCCAAGAGCCATTCAAATGTCCACAGATCCAGGAAAAAGTCAGCAAGAAATTGTCTGGCGCAAGCATTCCAGGAGACTGGAAAAAAAGAGACTTCCTCTTCCCAAGGGAAACAGATTGTCCAGGGATCTGGAAGTCAAGGATACTACAAGGAGAATGCTTGTGTTTCAACAGAGCAGGTATATTCCAGATTAGATAGTCAGAAAATTCAAGGTGCCCCAGCTGATGTACTGAGACAACTGAGAAGTGGTGCAGTATTCCTCTATGAAGGAAATCCTGAAATTTAAATTCCTCCAAATAGGGAAATGTACCAATGAAGAGGTCCACAAGGGTAACTGGGGAATGAAAGATCATCCAGTTGAGGAAGGATTTAAGGATTTGCACCAGAGTCAACTGTCCTCAAGGAAAAACTCTACCGACGTCCAAAGAGATTGCACTCTGAGAAAACTGAAACATTCAGATATCCTACTATGTGAATTCAGAACCTTTGGGGAATATTGGATAGTGGTAAATTTAATGTAGTTATAACCACTAAGAAAATAAGGGAGATATTGTATAAGATCATCTTTCTGAATGGGTTAGTGCTCATGCTACAGTGGTTCCACTTATTCTACTAAGATCACACACATTTTGTGGGGCAAGACAAAGATCTTTACCATAGCTTTTGAATGGAGTAGATGTACCTCCGCCAGCTCCCTGAAGTCCTAAGATTTATACCTGACTAAGTGAAATTGCACGTTGCTGTTATGCAGTAAATTTTAGATATCAAATGGTGGTGAATCCTCTACCACTAATCACTAGACAGGTGCAAGATACAGTGAAGGCAAATGGAGGATTCGTGGCAATGAACTACTTCAAACAACCTTTACCCACTATGACAAATTGTTTGAAATGGGCCAGTCTCACAAGATAGCAGGATGGTCATCTGCAAAAATGCTGCACAGGCCAGTTGATATCAAAGAAGTGCCAAAGATACTGGATACTGCAAATGCTATCAACTCTGAAAAATACTCCTTCTGTAATACTGTCCTCTAGAATTATCCATTTCCAAAGACAGCAGGTTGAGAGGACTGAGGGTGAATTGATTGCAGTGTGATAGATCTTAAATGGTCTTGACAAAGTGGAATGTGCACCGAATGTGTCTTCTGTTTGGTTACTCCAGAACTAGGGATCAGTTTTAAAATCAGGGTCACTGTATCAGGATGAAAATGAGCAGAATTATTTTTTCTCTCAGGGGTTTGAGCAACTTTGGAAGCCTCTGCCTCAGGAGGCTGTGGATACATTGTCATCGAATACTTTTAAAACAGAGGTAACCAGATTCTTGTTGGGCAAGGCAAGAAAGATCATAGACAGTTGATGCGGAACTCAAAGAAGAAGCAGATCAATCATGATCGTATTGAATTTTGTTGCAGGCTAAACTGCCTTATTCTGCTCTCATTTCAAATATAACATTGGCAAACATTCGGCAATGTGAACAATTTTCAGATATCTGAGGAGCTATCTTCCCACCAACCCTACCTCCCTCACATTTATGTGTGCACCCCCTTGGCTCACAGTGCTCCCCGGATGCTGCCTGACCTGCTTTTCCAGCATCCCATTCTCAACTTTGAAATCCAGCATCTGCAGTCCTCGCTTTCTCCTAATTCCCCAGATTTGACCTGTCCACAGAATTTAGGATAAATTCATTCTGACCAATTAACACAAGCGCATCAGGCATAGCAGCAGAAGGAGACCATTCAGCCCACAACAGAGTCTGGTCTGCTATTTAATGAGATCATAGCTGATCTGATAATCCTCAACTTTACTCTCTGGCCTTTTCCTCACGAGCCTTGATTCCCTCAATGGTTAAAAATCTGTCTATCAGCTTTCAATATGTTTAATTACCTAGCCTCAGGAGCCTTCTGTGGTAAAGATGTCCACAATTCATAACCCTCTGAGAGACAAAATTCCTCTTCAGCTGTATCTTAAATATTCTGATACTGTCACTGTGCTCTCTGATCCTGCAATATCCCACAAGGAGAAACAACAATTGCATAACTCACCAAACGATTCTATATGTTTCAATAATGTAGACTCTTATCCTTTTAGATTCCACTGAATGAAAGCAAAAACTGTTCCATACATGATATCAGTCAAACTAAATCTTTTCTCAATTGCCTCCAATGCCCATACATCTTTCCTTTCACAAGAGACCCAATGAAATCCCCTTTGAAATCAAGACCAACATTTCAGTTGCCCTCACATTTGTTGACTGAACTTAGATGCCAACTCTTTTGTGATTCATTGATGAGGACTCCCAAGTCCGTCCGATCTGTAGCTTTCTGCAGTCTTTCTCCATTTAAATAATATTTGGTCCTCGACCTCACATCAGTCTATTGTCAATCATCAAAGTATTGAAGTTATTGTTAAAAATCACACAATACCAGGTTATAGTCCAACAGGTTTAATTGGAAGCACACTAGCTTTTGGAGCGTCGCTCCTTCATTAGGTGATAGTGGAGGGCTCAATCCCAACACACAGAATTTATAGCAAAAACTTACAGTGTGATGTAACTGAAATTATACATTGAAAAATTGATTGTTAAGTCTTTCATCTGTTTGAATACCATGATAGTTTCACTTTTTTCATGTGTAAATCACAAAACCTTTTTTTAAAAGTTGCATTCTCAAGTTATTGTTAGCTGTGTTATCAACTATCACTTATAGAACAATTATTTGCTCATTAATGCTCAGTTTCCATTCTGCAAAAGCTGTCTCGTTAGGGCCTTGATCCAAAACTGACAAAAATTACTGAATTTTAGACTTTAGTTAAGGCAACTGCCCTTGACACCCAGGCAGCATTTGACTGACAGTGGTATCAATTATTCTAGTTTTGCTTGGACTCCATGAAATACTTTGCGCCATGTGGATTTGTATCTGGTACAAAGGAAGACAGCTGTAGTCATTGGAAATCAATATCTCAGCTCCAGGGGTCCTCAGGATCATATCAATCATCTTCAGTGATTTCATCAATGGTCTTCCCTTCAAAATAAGATAAGAAGTGCAAAATTGAACAAATTGCAAATTCTGATGACCAAAAGACCGTTTAAAATCTTAGCTGTATTGTTCTTCAAGCAGCTCACACTGGTCTCTCTAAGAACTTTTAGTTTGATTATTTGTCATTCAATCCCAATAAGTGAGCACATTGCAGCTTGAAAGTTCCAACTTGTTGCCAGCAAGATAGAACTTGGATGAATTGAATGTTGAACATGGATAAGTCCTTCTCCTGTTATTATAACATACACTATGTTACCTTTAAAACTCCCAGCAGTTAAACATCATCAAAACTGTTGGCCTACGTTGCACTTGAACCAGAATGTTCAGGTAAATCGCTTCCACTTGTGTGATTCTGTTTCAGTACATCTTCTCTCCTGGGGGTTAACAATTGCTTCTGCTGCAACGAGTCAGTCTTTGATGGTATCAACTATTGATCGAGTTCCAGTCTCCACTTTGTGATTGAAAATGATGTACCATGTTATAAAAAATGTTATTTCTGTGGATCTGAAACAATGAAGTAATCGTTTGGGAACCTTTACTGGTGAAAATGGTTTTGCTGTTTGGAAGTAGAGATCATAAAATCACAAGTCCAACAGCAAGTCAGATTGATGGTGTTTTCTGTAATTGTTTGCCCTCCACCTAGACACAATCACATCTTTTCACAGACCCTGCAAGAATATTTTGAATTCAAATGTCATGTGAGTCAGTAGTCAATATCGAAGCAGGTGAAATTATGTTCCTTCACAATACAACTGCAACACCTGTAAATTGTAATTAAAAAATCTATATAATGGGACTGAGAAACCCAGACTTGTCATCTCTGGACACAGATTGGAAATGGTTGAATATGTTAGGGCAACATCGTGGCACAAAGCTTAGTACTGATACCTCACAGCATCAGGGGCCCAGCCTTGTGTGGCTGTCATGTGGAGTTTGCATGTTCTCCCCAAGACTTTGCGAGTTTCTGCCAGGTGCTCCAGTTTCCTCCCACAGTCCAAAGTTATTCAGGTTAAGTGGTTTGGCTATTTTACATTATCCATAGTATCCAGGGATTTGTAGATGGAACGGTTTAGACATAGTAAATGGGGAGGGGACTGGATTTGGGTGAGAGGGTCGATGGGCTAAATGTCCTCTTTCCACACTGTAGGAATTCTCTAGGTCTATGTTGCTGACTGTGGAGTAGCATGTTCAAAATTCTGTGTTAACTCTTTGGAATTTATTACCACTTGCTTCATTACATTTATTTCAAATTTAGCCCTCACCCCAACAACACATCACCCATCATCCTCTCTCCATTCTACATCCATGGCCTCCATCCACCCCCAAGTACCCTCACACCCTCTGCCCTACTCAACTCCAGGAGACTTGAAAAATCACTGAGAAAATTTAATGCCAATTATTCTCCATAGCCCCTTATGCCAACAGGCTAGCTCATGTCATCCCATTGCACAGTTCAGCTTAAAAAGTTTCAAATGTATCAAATCTTTAAAAGTTCATTGAGTACTTAAATCTTTATCAAAACAAAACAGTCTTGTATTGAGCATGGATATAAAAGACAGCTAAACCTGTTAAAACAGCTTTGAGCTCAGTCAAACTGTGAAATTACAACAACTCCTCTGGGATGATTGTGATTTGAGGAATGTAGCCAGCTATTAATAATGTTATAAAAATATCTAACAACTTACCAGCTTAATTTTATAAATCGTCTGAGCCTTTCAAGTCCAAATAACTTCACAGCTTTGTTTTCTTTCCCCTCACTGACATCGGCTGTCTTGAAAATAAAATTTAAAGCTTTGTGTTTCTTTTAAAAATCTCTTGAAATGTATCTTTCCCTCACGAACATTTATGGACTATCTAAAATTTCAAAACTCCAACTCTCTTAGTTAAGGCCCCTACTACAATGAAAACAAGGTTTGTTTGAATTTAGTCCCCATTCCCCTATCAGCGAAAAGGAGCTATTTATGAAATGAAAATGGGAATCCTGTATCCATTTCCTACCCACCAATTTTCAATATCTGTGGAGCTCCAAACAAACATCCAGACCATGATGTCCAAAGTGTTCAGCTCTTTTTATGTTCCATGTGAATGGCTGTTAGCTGTTCATAACACTGAATGTGAATGGATTTGTTTGTTTGCTTAGCTTAAATTTCGTTACTCTGTTGGGCCGATGTGATCTTTACATTCATTATTCATGTCAATGCAGTAGCTCATCAAAGTACTTCTGATAGCACCTTTCAAACCCATGAGTTCGATCACATAAAAGAACAAGGGCAGCATATACACAAGAACTCCACTACCAGCAAAATTCTGCTTCAAGTCACATACCATCCTGACTTGCAACTGTATTGCTATTCCTTCACTGATGCTGTGTCCTTCCTCACAGTACTTCAAGTGTCTCCACTCCCTGCAGGGAACTATTCAACTAGGCAGCTTACTACACCAACTCCAGGGAAATTAGGGATTGTCAAGAAATCCCATGAACATATTACAAAGAGAGTCAAACATTTAACTGGCTTTACACAGACTAAACTTGATTTTTTGATGACTTGCATGGATTTGCTTTAATATCTCTTTTCTCATCTATCAAGGGATAATGACACTTTGTACGGACACTAGTTTGGACAATCACTTCATCTTTGTATGTCCAATGCAGTTTTATAGCAATAGAAGAATTCCTGGTGATTTCAGATGATTATTTCACCACCTCTTCCTCTATTGCTTGAGATGTTGCCCCTCATTGTTTAGGTTACTTGATCTCAGCAAGTTGCTTTTCTATCAGATTTAATCACTCTGCTACATTGATCATTTCCACAGCATGTCATGCTATCAGTTTTTGTGGAATGTGGAAGACCTCACACATTTTTTTCTAATATCTTGAGCTTACCTTAAGTGAGTGCAGGTCTTGATACCATGTTGGTAAGATACGTCTGCTCCTTTTCCTTATACATCCAAGTGATGTCTCTGCAAATTAGGCCAACATCCTTTGCAAAGGCTTTGGAGCAGATAGAATGGCTTTATGTGGTAAAATGCTACTACCACTGTCTCTTTCTGAAAGAGGTACTGGTTGAAATACTGGCAAACAAAGACAATATTCTGTCATTGTTTCATGGTCCGCGCACATCACCATTCAATTTCTGTTAACGCATTGGATTAAAAATCAACCGAATGCCTTGCTGCATGAAGACTACTTCAAATCCATTTTCACTGGTATCACATTACATGGTGACAATGTCATTGACATCACAGTTTTTTATTTCAAAATATAGTTTATTCATAAAAATATCTTTCTATGCATACATGGTTACTAAAGCAGTTCGGTTTGCTTCTGTACAGTAGCATGTGAGGAAACAAACAAACTTTGGAGTTTGACTGTAACCAACGAACAAACCAAAGTCATTTCTTACTTGTAGAAGTCTATATTTACATGCATTTGAAGCACTGGGGGACTCTGACGACTGAACGCACTCCCATTGTACTTCAGCAGAAAGACCTTAGATGACTGTCTTCCCCACTGTGTCTTGGCGGCAGCTGCCCCAGGCTTTACTGCATCCCTCAGAACATAGTCCTTGACCTTAGAATATGCCCGTCTGCAGCACTCAGTCAAAGTCAACTCCTTACTCTGGAAGACCAACATGCTTCAGGCAGACCAAAGAGTGTTTTTCACCAAGTTGATGGTCCTCCAGGTGCACCCGCTGTTTGCTTTGGTGTGAGTACTGGGGAACAGACTGTATAGCACAGAATATACCAGCGCTGCTATTGTCACTAATTGAGGTGATAAAAAGATACTTCTTTTTCTGTAGCCCAATTACATGAAACATCCATGGCGTATGTGTAGGCTCAGTCTCCAATGACAAATTGGACAAAAACTTGGGTAGGTAGTTTCCTACAAATTTAGTCCTGAAGGCATCAAATCTTTTAGTTTTGTTTTAATTCTGAAGAACATAATAGCAATGGAGTGGAGCTAATTTAATAGCTCTTCAATTAGGTTCAGGTCCAGGAATTGAGCATGAAGTGAGGAAGTGATGTATTGTATTTTGGATGAGATCTGCTCTCTTGGGTGAAAGTAAAAAATACATGCCATTTTTTTTCAATGCAGAGTAGTGGAGTTATAATTGGTATTCTGGTCAATATTTGTTCCTTAATCAACTTCACAAAAAGCAAATTATCTGATCATTATCACATTGCTGTCTTGGGAGCTTGATGCACACAGTTGTGTTTTTCTATAGGCACTTGAGCATTTAGAGCACCTGTAAAGATAAGTGAGCTTTACTCCCATGTTAAAGGCAGTTTAATGTGAAAAAGATGGACTACGGTTCATACCCAAGACCTACCTGCTGGTATTGAATTTCCAGTGAGAGACTGATGTAGTACAAAGCAGTTGCGCTGAGGGGTTGTAGATCTTCACTTGAACTCTGCTGTGGTGATCTCTGAACACCAGAGTAAAATTCACAAGATTTATAAGGATATTATTGAGATTTCAACATTTGAGTTGTAAGGAGAAGCTGAATAGGTTGGAACTTTTTTCCCTGGAGCGTAGAAGGCTGAGGGGTGACCTTATAAAGGATTAAAATCATGAGGAGCATAGATAAGGTGAATAACCAAGTTTTTATCCCACCCAAGGTAGGGGAGTCCAAAACTAGATGACATTGGTTTAAGGTGAGAGGGGAAAGATTTAAAAGGAACCTGAGGGGAATCTTTTTCACACAGATGGTGGTGCGTGTATGGAACAAGCTGCCAGGTGAAGTGGAAGAGGAGACTACAATTACAACATTTAAAAGACATTTGCTCCAGTAAATGGATAGCAATGGTTTAGAGGAATATAGGCCAAAAGTAGGCAAATGGGGCTAGTTTAGTTTAGGAAACCTGGTCAGCATGGACGGATTTGGCCAAAGAGTGTGTTTCCCTGCCATGTGACCCTATGACTCTATGATGCTACCTGGTTTCTGTGTTTACCACATTACAACAGTGGCTACAGTTCTAAAGTATGTCATTGACTGAAAAGTGTTTGGGACATCCAGGGGTCCTGACAGGAACTACGTGCATATAATTTTCATCCAACTCTCTTTTTCATAAAGTTAACAGACACAATAAAATGATGGTCTGTGATACATAATTCTATGATTCATTTCTATGTGACTTAAGCAGAGTTTGTAATGGAATTTGAAATGGTCAAAAGTTCACATTGTACATTTTAATGTCATTTTGACAAACTTGACCTTTAGTATTTAATCTGTCTCATGCTTAGCTCGACAGAAAATTGTTGACTCTCCCTTTTTATCTTCTATTCACCTCTTACCTCTTCTCAGACACCTTTTGATGATATTCAACTGACTTTTGTCTGGTTGTCAGTCTTTATCATTCTTGGCTTGTCTGGGCATTTGAAATCAATTCTGTTTGATCTCAGAGTTCTTTCTACTCATAATTCAAGAACTTAGGTCTTAGACATGTTCACCTTGTTTTCTTATGGATGTACTCCTTGCATTCATTTTTTCTAATTCTGTTTCATAATAAATTTTCATCAGAACTCTCCTTATTCCCCAATCTTCACTGTTTCAAGGTCATGCAGTACCAAAAATAATATTGTTTTTCCTCTACTTTGCATCACAAATTTGAGGATTTCTTTGTGGTGTAAGATAAGAACTAGCTATTTTAAATATCCAGCAGAGTTTTGCTTGTCATGTTACTGTCATCGCAGGTTAGTTGATGTCTGTTTTGCACTGCCATCTCAAAAGTTTGGACTTAATTTTCACAGCGGTAAGGTTCAAATGACTTCACAGAGAATTACAATCAGTTTTGTTCCATTTCTTCTGTCACAAGTGGCCACTGAGTAGAAATAATGCTGCCTTTTAATTGTGACAATTTAAACAGCAATGTGGTAAAGTGTTGACAAGTACAGCTATAATTTTCACATGATTGACTTTGCAAATTTAATGCAGTTTTGTTTTCTGCATCAAGGTTATACTGTTAGATAAGTTGGTTTTGGGAGGTGAGTACCTGTTTGAGCCTGCACCTAAGTAGATTGAGAAACAGTAATATCCTTATTCATATGCCACAGGAGGTTATGGAGGAGGAAGACTAGAAAGTATTCTAATTTGCAATAAGCAATCACCAACAGAGGAGGAGGATATATAAAGCTTGATATTGTGGTTACCTCTTTTGTAATGGAGCATGAGCCAATTGTTGATTGCAGAGCTGCCCTCAAGACTAAGATATTAACTGCTCCTTCAAGGAACTTGCATGTCCTGAAGACCCTCCTACACATGTTCATATAAAACCTAAATAACACCCTTTGTTAATCTATTGTTATCATTTTGAAAGAACCTCCAGGATTGCAGGACATTTCAGAGCAGTAGTTCACAAGTTTAGATTAGCTAAGTGTTTCTACCTCTCATGTTAACAGTTATGATATAACCCCTGTCTATGAAATTGTACATATTTTGCTCAACTACACTCTGATATCTCAAGTTTATGAGATTTCCATAACTGATGCTTGTAAAATGTTTGTGAGATCCAGCTGAGGTTTTCATCCATGTTTTGGAAAATCCAAAATGGCCTTTTCATTCCATCGAATGGTATAAAGACAGCTTAGGCCTATTGTGTCAGATAATAAGAAAGTCAGAAGAAAGGAACAGGAGTAGATTCAGCCTCTCATGTATTCTCCACCAGTCAATTAGATCATGTCACGGTCTACTTCAATTTTATATTCTTGTCTTCACTCCAGAATCTTCAATATGTTTATCAAATAAAAATCTATCATAGCTATTTTTTGTTGCAAAATCCTCCAAAGTCAAAAAGGAGTAGGTTAAACTGATACGGATCTATTGTCATTGCAAGAGGAAGTAACATTACCTACTACTTCCTCCAGCCAAACTTTTCTTTAAGCTTTCATATCACGCCAACCTCTCCGATTGCAAACAGAGACCATCACTTCAATATTTAATTGCCTGCACCAAACTCTCAGTTCATTTGACAAATCTATCCTGAACCTGAATTTTTACTATTGCAGCTTAAGCTGTTTAATGTTGAATATTAGGAAAGGTGTAAAGATTGAAAGAATAAATTTCATGAGTGCCAAGACAAATGTGCATTAAACAGCAATGGTTGCTGTTACACTATCTGCACAGAAGTCATCTCCTAGAATGTACTGCGCACACCCATCCAGGTAAAAAAAAAAATTAAAGGGGCCTTACGTTCCAAAAAGAAGAAGTGAATTGGACCAGCTTGGCATTTGCTACAAATGACAAAGATGCTCTTACCATCTGTTTGTAGAAAGGGCACTAGGTATGAAAGTTAGTTATGGATCCACAGTGGAGCATGATGAGCACCCATGAGAAGATGTGGAAAAAGTAAACCTTGTAAAAACCATATTAGTTATAATTTAAGTTATGATAATAGGGATTAGCATGTATTACACCTCTTGATGAGGTTGATAATACATTGCCCTGATACCATGGCCAAATTCTATGGATGACACTATGACCAAATTCTGTGGATTTTGTTGCATGCATTGAGAATCACTGCCCCTTCCCATAGTGCACGGTTCCAAATCCTGTCATAATGGAGTTCTCATATCTGGGAGAAAACATGACTTGTTTCCTTTACTCTTGTGATTGAAGCAAGATCACTTTATAACTTTATTGAAGTGGATATCCAATTTTCCAGCCGCCCTGCCAGATATGATTGACTACTTCAATGACACTGATGGCTTTTAAAAATGCACCAATTGTACGATGTTAAGCATAGTTCATACAAAATCAAAATTCTCCATTTCTTTTAACAAGCGTCCAATATAAGATCACTTTAAAGCTATTGTATGCATTAAAGTATCTAAAAACACTATGAGCTTCCACCTACAGGGATATATGCTCATTAGTCACATGCTAAACAGCATCCACCATATACAGTGCACTTAAAGCAGGAAATATGGTAGGATTAGGAGTATACCCAAAACATTGATCCTTCTGCTCCTCGGATGCTGCGTGACCTGCTGTGTTTTTCCAATGCCACATTCTCGACTCTTAATCTCCAGCATCTACAGTCCTCACTTTCGCCTTCGGAATATCCTGCCAAAGTCCTCTCTCCAATAATTGCGTTTTGGTGTAGCGCCAGAGGTAAATCAACCAATTGAGAAAGTTTTCACAACCCAAAATGCACCCTTCCAAAATCACAATTCCAGATTATTCAAGCATTGATTATTTTCAATAAATAGCAAACCTCAGTCCTTTTCCTCTAGTCCAATCATCAGCCTTCTTTCCTGATGAGAATGAAAATGTGCACTAACTCTTAGATAGCATTGAAGACATTTTTCAAGTCACTGAGTGTCTCCTTTGTGAATATATCTATCTTCATTGTTTTTCCCACCTGTTAGCCCATGTGTGGCTCATGTTAAATAATTTTTTTACATTAAGTTTGACACATTTGCCTTGACTTGATGAGTTACTCATTGGTTAAGTGAACTTCTGTTTTCTCTCTTACTGTCACCATTGTGCTTTTACTGCTCATGCTATAGTTTTCTAGCTACAAAATGCAGCTTTGAGTTGCCTAAGTATCACAATTATTAGCACTGCAACATACTGAAGGATGATGAAACAGTAATGCTGCTTGATCAATTTCAGATCAATACTTAGAAAGAACATATTGAGAAATCTGTGAAAAAAACAAATGTGATAGTATTAAGTATAATACACTATATTAAACATTAAACCTCTCATTCCATCCCATACAAAAAAAAAGGATCTGGTTTACTCAATCAGATTTGCCTGCTAGTAATTCATTTTGTTGGTGTTTTGTCACATTCTGATCCTTTAATGCTCAAGAAAGTAGTCTATGGAAATTGCAGTAAGTACTGAGCGTTGCAGTCCATTCAGATATGACATAATGCAAGATGCAGTTACAATGATCACATAAAGGATGCTTCCAAGGATGTCGCATCATTTTCAATTATCTTAATTGATTGATACCAGATATACAATGCACTCTACATGTTACTTAATCAATCTATATTGTAAGAAAGTAAACTTACATTTATATAGACTTACCTGTCAAGACTGTTGTCTTTGTTAGTTGTCTCTCAATTCAAAGCTGATGTCTACTCAGAATCATGAATTTCTGCCATGGGTCTTTATGCGATAGATCAAGGCAATTTTCAACTAGCAGATCTTTTGCATAAGGAGTAGAACATCTCACAATATAGTGGAAACCAGAATGCAGGATTACTTCGTTTTATTCCTGCTCGGCCTACATTCCAGCCGGCTCATCATTCAAAGCTGAAAATGTGTTGCTGGAAAAGCGCAGCAGGTCAGGCAGCATCCAAGGAACAGGAGAATCGACGTTTCGGACATAAGCCCTTCTTCAGGAATGAGGAAAGTGTGTCCAGCAGGCTAAGATAAAAGGTAGGGAGGAGGGACTTGGGGGAGGGGCGTTGGAAATGCGATAGTTGGAGGGAGGTCAAGGTGAGGGTGATAGGCCGGAGTGGGGTGGGGGCGGAGAGGTCAGGAAGAAGATTGCAGGTTAGGAAGGCGGTGCTGAGTTCGAGGGATTTGCCTGAGACAAGGTGGGGGGAGGGGAAATGAGGAAACTGGAGAAATCTGAGTTCATCCCTTGTGGTTGGAGGGTTCCCAGGCAGAAGATGAGGCGCTCTTCCTCCAACGGTCGTGTTGCCATGGTCTGGCGATGAAGGAGTCCAAGGACCTGCATGTCCTTGGTGGAGTGGGAGGGGGAGTTAAAGTGTTTGGGTACGGGGTGGTTGGGTTGGTTGGTCCGGGTGTCCCAGAGGTGTTCTCTGAAACGTTCCGCAAGTAGGCGGCCTGTCTCCCCAATGTAGAGGAGGCCACATCGGGTGCAGCGGATGCAATAGATGATGTGTGTGGAGGTGCAGGTGAATTTGTGGCAGATATGGAAGTGTCCCTTAGGGCCTTGGAGGGAAGTAAAGGGGGAGGTGTGGGCGCAAGTTTTGCATTTCTTGCGGTTGCAGGGGAAGGTGCCGGGAGTGGAGGTTGGGTTGGTGGGGAGTGTGGACCTGACGAGGAAGTCACGGAGGGAGTGGTCTTTTCAGAACGCTGATAGGGGAGGGGAGGGAAATATATCCCTGGTGGTGGGGTCCGTTTGGAGGTGGCGGAAATGACGGCGGATGATACGTTGTACATGGAGGTTGGTGGGGTGGTAGGTGAGGACCAGTGGGGTTCTGTCCTGGTGGCGGTTGGAGGGGCAGGGCTCAAGGGCGGAGGAGGGGGAAGTGGAAGAGATGCGGTGGAGGGCATCGTCGACTACGTCTGGCGGGAATTTGCGGTCCTTGAAGAAGGAAGCCATCTGGGTTGTACGGTTTTGGAACTGGCCCTCTTGGGAACAGATGCGGCGGAGACGAAGGAATTGGGAATATGGGATGGCGTTTTTACAGGGGGCAGGGTGGGAGGAGGTGTAGTCTAGGTAGCTGCGGGAGTCGGTCGGTTTATAGTAAATGTCCGTGTCGATTCGGTCACCCGAGATAGAAATGGAAAGGTCTAGGAAGGAGAGGGAGGAGTCTGAGTCGGTCCAGGTGAATTTGAGGTCGGGGTGGAAGGTGTTGGTAAAGTGGATGAACTATTCAACCTCCTTGTGGGTGCACGAGGCAGCGCCGATACAGTCATCGATGTAGCGGAGGAAAAGGTGGGGGGTGGGGGAAAATTGCAAGTGTTGGTGTTCCCATTTATCTGTTGACTTTCTTCTTCTAGATGGCAGTGGTCATATGTTTTGAAGTCCTTCAAGGTAACCTCAGCTAACCTTTCGAAGGAACTTTGGTGATTTGTTTTCACATTTCACATTTGATACACATCGTTGTACCTTTCATGCCCACCTGAGGAAGCACACAGTATCTTGTTTTATTATCTACTCCAGAAGCCAACACCTCTATCAGCTTAGCACTCCCTCCATATTGTACCTAAGCATTAACCTTGATTTTTGCACTCACATCCCAGAATGGGATTTGAACCCACAAGGTCCTAATTCAGAAAAGAGTCTGCTACTAATTGAGCCACTTGTGGGAACTTAAAAAAGATGTTCCATCAGGATCAGCTATTGGAAGAATACATAGATCAGTACAAGCTGCAAATTGATGTATCGTGAAAGCATAGATGTTAACTTTAACCCAAGGCAGGTTTTGGCAAGCAGCAGAGACTGCCAACAGAGAAATGAACTCACCAGTTAAATTGAGGTGCTAGTTATTAAAACTCCTGAAGCTCTGACATGTTGCCAGTCCATCACCTACCTCAAACACTTGGTAAGTGATCACTGGTCTTTGATCAAGAGAGGAGACTGATAATTAAGGAAAGCTCACTGGAAAACAAGTAGGTCACGATCAGCTAGTTACAACAAGAGCTGCAAGGATATGCCTCCTATCTCTGGAGGCTGAGACTTTAATAGAATCCTGATTAAATCTTGAGTTCCCATGTGGTGAGTATCTCTTTTTCCTGGAAAACTGACTGGTTAAAGTCGTCAGCATTTGCAGGACTCTGACTTAAAAACAGATATATTATTCCTTTGTTTTTAATTTCTTATCCACTAGTTTCCATGAAGAGGTTAGGTTTAAAGCTGAGTTTATTTAAAAAAACTAAAAACCCTGTAAATTGAACTTTGCTGAGGCTCTGTCTATGTATGTGCTGGATACTAGAACTTAAAGTATAATAGAACCTCTTGTTTCAAACTTTCAAATTTGATCATTTAAGAGAGTATCGTCAAGTTGCTGAATGTCGGCTGGTTAGATTGCAACGAAAGTATTATGTTCAGGTCATTACATTTTGGAAGGGAATTTTGTGTTCTTGATAGGTTTTTGCAAGTTACTGTTCTCAGAATGGTTCCTGGAATGAGGAATTTCAGCTACAACTTTATGTTGGAGAATTTGTGTTTCTTTTCTACTTTGAAGCAAAAAAAAACTGAGGGGGGAGTTTTGAGAGATACGTCAGGACTTAAGCACAGAAATCTAAGCCAACACTGCAAAGTTATGCAGGCTCAGCTACCTGCTCTGATGCATATAAAACACCCCATGGCATTAATCATCAAGAAGAGCAGAGGAGTTATCTGCAGTGCCTTGGCAAACATTTATCCTGCAACCCAACATAACAAAAATAGAATATCAAATTATTGTCTCGTAGCTGTTTGTGGAAGTTTCCAATGCAAGTTGGCACTTTGAGATCTTCAGTGGGTATGATAAGTGCTTTCTAAATGCAATTGTTTATTTTTTCTCCTTTTAAAATGTGATGATAGGTTTAGATCAACAAATGATGTTCCTTTGCAAATTACACAAGGACAAGGGGACATAGATTTAAAGCCTTGGAAATGTCATGCATGAGGCATGTGTGGAAGATTTTTTTAACATAATGAGCAGTAATGGCTTGGAATTCACTGCCTTTGAGTTGGAGGTAAAAAAAATGATCAATGATTTCAAAAGGAAATTGGATAGGTTCTTGAGGGAAATAAACATACAGGGCTACTGAAAGAAAACAGGGGAATAGGACTGACCTGCTTGCTTTTCAGCAAGTCATTTTGGACTCAAAAGGACAAATAACTTCTTTATGTATCAAAAAGACCTAATGAATCACAAGCCTGTCAGTTGACTGACATGAGAGTATTGGAAGAATGGGGTAAGCCGCATTTACCTGCTGAAGGAGCTCAAATCCAGATACAGAAAGTCCACAAGAACTCAATAAATCCAGCTGGAGAACAGAAGGTTTGCTGGACATATTGTTCCATTCTTCTGTTTGATAAAGAGACTCCAAGCAATTGAGATGCCAAGTTATAATAGATGACTGAACAGATGGATGGCTAGTTTTCAAAATGCTCATTTGAAAGAAAGTACAGCTGGGAAATAATTTCAAATGTAGTTCATCCAGAACAGACAACATCATTTTCTCATATTTCATCTTAATATGATCTCTAAAATATTATTTGGCAAGCAATTTTAACGTATGCTTACTAATATCATGTGAAACAGTGTGATTAGGTATAAAATTTTCTATGAAGTTCTTTCATGAATCTAAACAATCCTTACCCTGCAAATAGCTCTGAGCACTGTACAGTTGCTTCAGTGATTCTGCTTGAAAAATAACATCAGGCACTTGGTGAGATACAAATCCCATTCTGACAAAATAAGGTGCATGGCTCAACTTACAATTTTTGCACCCATTGATAAATGATTATTATGTACAACACCCATTATTGCAGGGTTAAATGAGTCCAATATTGCCTTATAAACCTTAACCGTGACAATTTGGAAGGTTATGCAAAAAATGCTGGATAAAAGACGTGCTGGAGGAGATGAATGTAAGTATAAGCACAGGAATAGAACAATGGATCTAAGTTGTCTATTTCTCTTCTTTACAAAACAAAATGTGTTGCTACAATTCAAAAAGTTCCATTACTTTTGTTCAAGGGCAACAAATAATGAGGAATTAACTCTGACTTTGTTCGTGATGCCAATATCCTCATCATTGGCTACAAAACAGAAAGAGGTCAACTGACCATCATGCCTTCACTGACTGGTCAAATGAGCTATTTGCTGAGTTTAATTTCCCCCATCTTCTCTCTGTGCCCTTTGCAGTTCGAAAAATGCATTTGTTTGCCTGGCTTTGCACATTCATGTGATCGTTACTCTTGCTGTAACTTGTTTTGATTTTAACTTGTGGCTGCCATGAAACATAAATGGAAATAAATGATTTTCAAAAGAGTGGAGCTGAGATGGTGAATCTTTAGATCTATAATAGAGCCAATGTAAAGAAAATTACAAGGAAGAATTAAAAGCATAGTCCGCGTCTTTGAAGTGCTAGATAAGTTGCTGTGCATTTTTCACTCTCTGCTGCCATTGGTATGAAAGGCAATATGAGACAGGACTGAAATGTGTTCCAGAGGCAAAACTAGGAAATAGCTATGTATTTAAATTTTAAAAATTGATCAAAAAAGAGATAGAATGCTACTAACAGCATTGGGTAAAGATGACGTTGTACATGACGTTGTATTGTGCATCTCACTGATGCGGAGATGCCAAGACAGGAGAGATTTTGAAGTTTTCAAAGACATATTTTGTACTCCATGCTTATAATTGATATGTATTCAACATTAGAGCTCAAGGGAGAGGAGAACCATTGATCAGTAAGGAATGGCAGTGATACATCTCGTTGAATCCTGTGAGTTTGGAGACTGGAAAGTGATCTAATCAGAAATAAGATTGTGTTAGGCATGGGAGATCCCACCATGAGAGCATATTAATAAGAGAAGAGAGGAGGTTTTGATTATGCGGGGAGAGATCCCAGGCCAAACAAGTACAAAGAGCTTGAAAAAACACAAACTATTCACAGAAGGGGCAGTTGAAAGATGAAAGCCAGAGGGCAGCATGTAAAGATTATGGAGGATATCATGGAAAAGAAATAGTGCTCAATCTATCAGAAGCTGAATCAATTTGTACACAATCGTTTAGCTGGAAGAAAGAAATGTGAGCCAAAAGGAAGGCTACTAGAGAGATGTTAGCCAATGATTCTGAGGAATCAAATCACACTATACCACAGGTTAACATGATTCAGTCTTAAGTTAACAAACATTTTGTCACTATTAGAATAACAACTGCAGAATGAGGCATTAAGTGAGCATGAAGAAGATAGTGATGTTTTTTGTCACATCGTGAGTAAACAAAGTGGCTTGAGATGGCACCCCAAAAATGAAGAGTTTAGATGTAAGATTGAGGTTAGCTGATGGAACAATATTCATAGAACATAGAACAGTACAGCATAGTACAGACCCTTCAGCCCTAATGTTGTGCCGGACTTTTATTCTACTCTAAGAGTAGATTAATCTACATGCCCTTCATTGTACTATCTTCCATGTGCCTATCCAAGTCCTGAATGTCCTGAATGTATCTGACTCTAGTACCATTGATGGCAGTGCATTCAACTGACCCACCACTCTGTGTAAAGAACCTCCCTCTAACATCACCCCTAAAGCTTCCTCCAAACACCTTATAATTATGCCCCCTCGTGATAGACATTTTGGCCCTGGGAAAAAGTCTCTGGCTATCCACTCTATCTATGTCTCTCATCATCTTGTCTCCCTCTATCAAATCACACCTCATCCATCTTCACCCCAATGAGAAAAGCCCTAGCTCCTTCAACCTTTCTTCATAAAACATGCCCTCTAGGGAGGATGCAAAGTCCATGGCCAAAGCTGCAGCAATCTCTTCCCTTGCTTCACATAGTAACTGTGGGTATATCCTGTCTGTCCCAGGGGATTTATCTATCCTTATGTTTTTCAAAATGTTCAGCAATCCTCCCTCTTAACATCAACCTGTTTGAGCGTATGGGTCTGTTTCACACAGTCCTCAGCAGCATTGAGTTTCTCCACTATCTCTGATCGGCCCTACCCTCACTCTAGCCATCCTCTTGTTCCTCACATTAGTGTGGAATGCATGAGAGTTTTCCTTAATCCTACCCACGAAAGCATTTTCATGCCTCCGTCTAGTTCTCCTGAGTCCCTTCTTCAGTTCCTTCCTGGCTATCTTGTAACCCTCTAAAGCCCTGTCTGATCCTTGCCTCCTCAACTTTAAGTAAGCTTCCTTCTTCCTTGACTAGATGTTCCACATCCCTTGTCACCCAAGGTTCTTTCAACCTACCATCCTTTCCTTGTCTCACTGGGACAAACCAACAGTACCAGCAAGTGCTTCCTAAACAACCGCCACATTTCTTTCGTGCATTTCCCTGAGAACATCTGTTCCCAAGATGCCCCACTTCTTGCCTAAATCCCCTTCTCCCAATTAAATACTTTCCCATACCGTCTGCTCCTATCTCTGTCCATGATTATAGTAAAGGTCAGGGACGTGTGATCACTGTCACTGAAATGCTCTCCCACAGAGGGATCTGACACGTGGCATGGTTCGTTGCCAAGCATCAAATCCAATATGGCCTCCCCTCTTGTTGGCCTATCTACATATTGAGTCAGGAGCCCTTCCTGGACACACCTGACAAAACTGCTCCATCCAAACTGCTTGAACTAAGAAGGTTCCGATCAATATTAGGGAAGTAAAAGTCGCCCATGGCAACAACCCTGTTACTTCGGCACCTTTCCGAAATCTGCCTCCCAATCTGTTCCTCCATGTCTCTGTATCTATTGGGGAGTCTGTACAAAACTCCCAATAAAGTGGCTGCTCCTTTCCTGTTTCTGACTTACACCCAGACTGACTCAGTAGACAAGTCCTCCTTAACAACCTCCCTTTCTGCAGCTGTGATACTATCCCTGATTAGCAATGCCACTCCCCCACCTCTTTTGCTTTCCCCCCTGTTTCTTTTGAAACATTTAAACCCTGGAACATTTGACAACCATTCCTTCCCCTGTGATATCCAAGTTTCATTCCAAGAACACAAACAAAAGCTGAGCACTCAATTGCAATGGGAAGAATAAATAGCTGGAATTCTGGAAAGTGGAAATACATTCCACTTATCTCAGCTGAAGCAAGTGTAAACCTTGGACTCCTAAACCCAAACTTGCCAGAAGAAATTTGCAGTATTTTATAGTTCACTAAGCAATTGATTATCAAACAGAAACTAGGAAATTTATCAAAACTAAAAAATAGCTTTTACAGTCCTTGGACATCTTCCTGGTGAATGTCATCTTGAGATAGATGAGACTGTGAGACCAATTTAACATCTGGCAAGCAGAGTTCCCATTGCCCTCAAGTTCATCCTGAAAAATCAGATAGAAGAATTGGAAAACAAGGGAGTAATTGAGAAAGTGGCAAATCTGACAGACTGGATGAGCAGCATGTAGCATTGAAAAAAACCTGGAAGAGCATTCATAGACCAAAAGGACTTCAATAAAGCTTTGAATCGATCTCATTCTCTGATGCCAACCAATGAAGAAATTTTGCTACAAACTGCCAAGGCAAAGGAATTTTCTACCCTTGATGTAAAGCATGGCTACTGGCAAGTAAAATTGGATTTGAAACAAGTTTTCTAACTACGTTCCAGATATTACTGGAGAGATATGGATGGTTTTGCATGTTGTTTGGCATTTCGAATGCTCCAGATGAATATCAAGACAGATAGCGTGAAACAGTTAGTGATCTTTCTTGACTGGAACCAGTTGCAGATGATCTGCAGGTTCTTGGATGTGAAGACATAATGGGAGAAGCCATTACAGATTATAATCAGAACCTAGTCCATTTGCTAGAACACACCCATCAGATCAACCTGAAACTGTACAAAAAATTGCAATTGAAGATGCCTAAAGTCATGTACATAGGTCAGTTATTGATATGAAATACCTGAATCAAAACAAGTGAGAGCTATAATAGAGATTCAGCAACCAACGGATGTTAATGCAGTGCATTAGTTTCTGTAATGGAATGCAATTGACGTCTGATTGATCAGCAGCTTCTGGGATCCTATTGGGAATACTGGCAGGTCTTTTACAATGGAAGAACATGAGGACTGTAGATACTAGACATCAGTGTCGGAGAGTGTGGTGATGGAAAAGCACAGCCGGTCAGGCAGCATCCAAGGAGCAGGAGATCTCCTGATGTTCGAAACATCGATCCTCCTGCTCCTCAGATGTTGCCTGACTGGCAGTGCTATTCCAGCACCACACTCTTCGAGGTATTTTACAATGGAAGGGACATGAACCTCTTGCTACTTCTGCAGCCAGTGGGTGAGACCCCCCAAAAGAACGCTAATTTCCACACCCAATTTTAATTGTTTATTTCCAAACATATTACAAACATCTTAGATTTTATCCAAGGTGGCGGCAGCAGGGTAGTAGTATTTACGCCTACGTCCTGGGACCCGGGCTCACCCGCTTCAGTCTGCCTTTCTTTTTTCTCACACTTTCTTTTACTTTTGCTCTTTCATTTCTTTTATCTCTTCTCAGCAGTCTCAGTCCCGTTCCCAGAGCATTGGCAGTGGCGGGAGTGGTTCCATCCCAGGGTTGGTTCCTTTGCTGAAATGGCAATCCCAGAAAATGTAATGTAAACCAGAACAAGGCACCGGCTGCTTCAGCGTGGTGTGCCCAGCGTCAGGTTTGAGCTCAGTTCAGGACCCGGCGGCTTCAGCAACAGCTGTATTGCTAAGATCTGCCCAGCCGGGACTCACAGTGGCGACAAAGTCAATGTAGGCAAGATGGTGCTGAAGAATGGTGACATGATACCAGTGGTGGTGACACAGCTCCAGGACATGGCTTGGTCGGGTTACCAAAGGCCTGGGTACAAGAGGGTGGTGGCTGGGCCCAGGTGCGAGAGAGTGGAGGTATTGGCATGGCTGTGCCCGGATACCAGAGAGGAAAGGCATTGACATGGTTGGGCCCAGGTACCAGAGAGCAGATGCAATGGTTTGGCTGGGACTGGGTACCAGATGGCGGAGGCATTGGTGTGTCTGGGCCCAGATATCTGAGGGCAGAGGCATTGGCATGGTTTGGCCTGGGTACCAGAGGGCGGAGGCTTTGGTGTGGCTGGGTCTGGGTACCAGACAGCAAAGACATTGGTGTGTCTGGGCTTGGGTACCATAGAGCAGAGGCATTTGCGTGGCTGGGCCTGGGTACCAGAGGACGGAGGCATTGTTATGGTTGGGCCCGAGTACCAGAAGGCAGAGGCATGGTTTGGCCTAGGTACCAGAGGGCAGAGGCATTGGCATGGTTGGGCCCAGGTACCAGAGAGCAGAGGCATTGGCATGCTTTGGCCCAGTATCAGACGACAGAGACATTGGCATGGTTGGGCCCGGGTACCAGAGGGCAGAGACATTGGCATGGTTGGGCCTAGATACCAAAGGGCAGAGGTATTGGCGTTTCAGCTTGGTGACATTTGGAACATGGCACACCCAAGTCTTTGCAGACCGAGGGGTGGACTTTGTGGCTTTGTTTTTCTGGAGGCGGGGGAGTGATCTGAATGTTTCTTTTCCTTTTGGCTGTTTCTTTTATTTCTGTTTCTGTTTTAAATCCTCGCTTTTGTATACTATGATAGTACCAGAGAATGGTGACTTTGTACACCTTTCGTCATTGTGCTGTATTCCTACACTCGAATACACGTGGCAGGAAAAAGAAAATCTAAATCTAACCTACCATGAGCTTTTAATATGTCTGGTTTGTTTTATTTAAGCATTTTTGATTTCTGAATCAACATTCCTCTTTCAGCAAGCAACACAAAAATGATCATTTTGCATTTAGTCATTCATCTCACTGATGCTCTTGGGAAAGTAGCTGCCAACTTGTTAAAAAAAAAGCCAAGTTTAGCTGCCCAACAGCATTGAAGTCCTACAGGAATGTTCCAGTTTCTCACTCATATATCATACTGGAAATGCTGCAAATTTCAAAGCCAACAACATCACTTCATTTCAGGATTTTGCAGTGTATTTAGAATGTTCAAAAACATTTATAAGAATTGAACATTATTCAGTGCCAGATGAATATAACTCTTTCTTTCAAATAAAATGCTGACCTTTAGGGAACCATCTTTTAATGCTCAAATTCAAATTGATATATCAGTCCAAGAAAAGCTTGAATATTTTAAAAATAAATATTATTTCGTTTTATTAGTTATATTAGCTACACACTTTTCAAATCAAGATATAACATGAACTGGAAAATCTAATTCCTAACATACAGTCATCATTATGGTTTAGGTCATTGCTTAACCTGATGAATCAGGTATGAAGGGAAAAATTCTTTTGAAGTTTAAATGTTGTGGTGGGCAAGTCCTATGGTTCTCTTATCATAATACATGCAAGCAAAACATTGCACAAGGTACTTTTTCTGGAGACTGAACCGGATTTTAACCTTCCAGGATTAAAAGGTTGAGCATCAGATTTAAACTAACAGTTAGATGCCACTGTAGATAGTGACTGTGATGGCCACATCTCCATCATGAAATATATCCATAAAAAGCCTCCTGCTTCTTGCTTCTCTCCATTCTTACTTTTCTTTTTGTTCCCTTCCACAGGCAACAGCAATGCTCAGGAATCTTCATATTGGAAGAGTACACACTCTGTGTCTCTTAGCATCAGTACCTCCTCTAAGGAACCCTGCATAACCTCAAAAAATGTACCTTCAGGGGTTACACCTGAACCATCCACCATCACATTGTTACTACTCCATTTAGAATAGAGTTGGGTCATGATCTGTTAAGCATATCACTGACACGTGCCTGCAGCTGGTGAAGGAAGACATACCCCAGGTTTCTGACACTCGGAGGACTGCCAGAACCTCGGGTCTCCTGCTCAGCCTCATGCAGATGTGTAGATGTACTCAGCCATTAGTGAAATGATCAACCTGCAGAGACAGGCAGGGGAACACCAGATAGGTGTGCCAACTTGATACCTTGGAAAGAAAGATGGAGGACATTAACCATGTTCTCATGGTTGTAGTGGCTTTGACATGGGAGCACTTGGCTGCCTCCATGGAAAGAATGATGTCTGCCACAGAAACCTACTTCGAGCATAATTCTCAATAGCTGCCAAATATATGCATTCATATCTACAATCTATCACTCTGGCCATGGGTGTCCAGTATCAATAGCAAGGCGTGAGATATCAACCACACTCTAGGTGTCCCTTCCTTTCAAAGAAAGAGGCACGAGCAGCTGGTACACAGAGAGAGAAGGAATGACAGACTGGCATCCAAAAGCTTCTTGTCAAGACAAATCAGAAATGCCAGACCCTCCTCTCTCTGCTGCCTGTCAGTCCAATGCCTCTCGCAGTTTAAAGTTAAAAATCACACAACACTGGGTTATCGTCCGACGAGTTTATTTGGAAGCATGAGCTTTCGGAGTGAAGGAGCTGGGCAACTAGGTTGAAGGTCCTGGGGAATGACCACTAATGTCTTTGAAGTAAGCAGGGTGTATCACACAGCAGGTTCTCTCTATCCAGCTGCGGAACTCAGGTTTGTACATGGGACAGGGAGAAACATACAAACTAAAGGAACACATTAGTATTAAGTTACACTATTCTAACATGTGGCTATATTCTTATTGATCCAATAGGACCAAGTTAAGTGGAACAATGTGAATTGTGTGAAACATCTTCAACCAGCTAAAAGATGTACTACATTGCAATTGGAAATCATTGGTTCCTTTCGCATAATCACCAAAGACTGCAGATAGTCTCATCCAAAGTCAGACATTGTAGTCACAATGCTACAGATTAATTTGGAGGTAATAAGGCAAAAGATAGAATGTAATGGAGATGCTGGGGCTTTGGGATGTCCAAATTGTTCAACCGGCAAACATATCTCATGTGAGAGATGATGGAACAAGTGATGCATGCTCATGTTTGTGAATGCATCGAATGCGTTGCCAGCTGTGGTGGTGGAAGCAGAGTCATTGGGGAAATTTAAGCAACTGCTGGACATACACATGGATAGCAGTGAGTTGAGGGGTGTGTAGGTTAAGTCACTATATTTTACATTAGGATTAAATCTCGGCACAACATTGTGGGCCAAAGGGCCTGTTCTGTGCTGTACTTTTCTATGTTCTATGTTCTTTATTTCAGGAAGGAATAGTGAATTGAATTGAATTAAATTGAATTGAATTCAAATTGAATTTGATTTGAATTTATTATCACGTGTACCGAGGCACAGTGAAAAGCTTTGTCTTGTGAGCAATACAGGCAGATCACAGGGTTAAATAGCATAGATAGCAAATAATAGGTAAGCAGCAGCAAAAACAAAAACACAGGTACTGGCGCATGTTCAGAGTTTGTGAGTACATTCAGTATTCTAACAACATTAGGGTAGAAACTGTTACGTGTGTCTTGCATGTGTTCAGGCTTCTATACCTTCCTCCCAATGGTAGAGGCCGAAGAAAAACTTTGCCAGAGTGGGATGGATCTTTGAGAGCGCTGGCGGCCTTTCATTGACAGCGGGCCTGGTAGTTGGATTCTATAGATGGGAGGTTGGCCTTTGTCATTGTCTGGGCTGAGGCCACAACTCTCTGTAACTGTCTCTGATCTTGAATGGTACAGTTGCCATACTAGGTAGTGATATATCCAGACAGAATGCTCTCGATGGTGCACCTATAAAAGTTGGCAAGGGTATTCGCTGTCATGCCAAAATTTCCTCAGCTGCCTGAAGAAGAAGAGACATTGTTGGGCCTTTGAAATGACTGCGTCCCATGAAGAGTCCAAGAAAGCTTGCTGTGGATGACCACTCCTAGGAACTTGACACTCTCCATTCGTTCCACCTCTGTGCTGTTGATGTGTAGGGGGGCATGAGTAACATCTACCGAAAGTCAGTAATGAGTTCCTTGGCTTTGCTAGCATTGAGAGGTAGGTTGTTTTCAGTGCATCATTTTTCCAGGTCTTCCACCTCCTGTCTGTAGTCTATTTCGTCACCATCTGAGATTCAACCGACTATGGTGGTGTCATCAGTGAACTTGTAAATGGCATTAGTCTGGTAATTGGTGACACAGTCATGGGTATACAGTGAGTACAGTAGGGGGCTGAGTACGCACCCCTGGGGGGGCTCCAGTGTTGAGTGTTAGTGAGGATGAAATATTGTCCCCAGTCTTCACTGATTGTGGACTGTGGATCAGGAAACTGAGGATCCAGGTGAAGAAAGTGAGGCTTTGTCCGAGATCCCTAAGTTCAGTCTTGAGGGGATAATAATATTGAAGGCTGAACGGTAGTTAATGAGTAGGATTCTTACGTAACTGTTCTTGGAGTTCTTGATGTTCCAGGGAGGAGTAAAGGGCAAGTGATATGGCATCTGTCTCAATGCTAGAAAAACTAAGGAATGCATTAGTGACTTTCGGCGGGATGTTATTCGTGCCGCCCCTACATATGAACAGCACATGTGGAATGAGTGCAGAGTATCAAGATTCTGAGAGTGGTCATCCACAACAGAGAGTGGTGAACTTGGCCCAGACAATCACAAAGGCCAACCTCCCATCTATAGAATCCATCTACCAGGCCCGCTGTCAAGGAAAGGAAACCAGCATTCTCAAAGATCCGTGCTACTCTGGCAATGATTTTCTATAACATCGGAGAGAAGGTTCAGAAGCTTGAACACATGCAAGACGCACGTAACAGTTTCTACCCTACTGTTGGTAGAATACTGAATGTACTCACAAACTCTTAACATTCGCCTGTACCTGTGTTTTTATTTTTGCTGCTGTTTACCTATTATCTGCCTGTATTGCTCGCAAAACAAAGCTTTTCACTGTGTCTCAGTAAACATGACAATAAATCTAATTCAAATTCAATTCACTATTTCTTCCTGAAATATGAGAATGCATCACTTGTTCCATCATCTCTCACATGAGATATGTTTGACGGTTGAACAATTTGGACATCCCAAAGCCCCAGCATCTCCATTACATTCTATCTTTTGCCTTATTACCTCCAAATTAATCTGTAGCATTGTGACTACAATGCCTGACTTTGGATGAGACTATCTGCAGTCTTTGGTGATTATGCGAAAGGAACCAATGATTTCCAATTGCAATGTAGTACATCTTTTAGCTGGTTGAAGATGTTTCACACAATTCACATTGTTCCACTTAACCTGGTCCTATTGGATCAATAAGAATATAGCCACATGTTAGAATAGTGTAACTTAATACTAATGTGTTCCTTTAGTTTGTATGTTTCTCCCTGTCCCATGTACAAACCTGAGTTCCGCAGCTGGGTAGAGAGAACCTGCTGTGTGATACACCCTGCTTACTTCAAAGACATTAGTGGTCATTCCCCAGGACCTTCAACCTAGTTGCCCAGCTCCTTCACTCCGAAAGCTCATGCTTCCAAATAAACTCGTCGGACGATAACTCAGTGTTGTGTGATTTTTAACTTTGAACTGCGAGAGGCATTGGAGTGACAGGCAGCAGAGAGAGGAGGGTCTGGCATTTCTGAACTGTCTTGACAAGAAGCTTTTGGATGCCAGTCTGTCATTCCTTCTCTCTCTGTGTACCAGCTGCTTGTGCCTCTCTCTTTGAAAGGAAGGGACACCTAGAGTGTGGTTGATATCTCACGCCTTGCTATTGATACTGGACACCCATGGCTAGAATGATAGATTGTAGATATGAATGCATATATTTGGCAGTCATTGAGAATTATGCTCGAAGTAGGTTTCTGTGGCAGACATCATTCTTTCTATGAAGGCAGTCAAGTGTTCTTATGTCAAACCCACTATCGCCGTGAGAACATGGTTAATGTCCTCCATCTTTCTTTCCAAGGTATCAAGTTGGCACACCTCTCTGGTGTTCCCCTGCCTGTCTCTGCAGGTTGATCATTTCACTAATGGCTGAGTACATCTACACATCTGCATGAGGCTGAGCAGGATGTTTGACCTGTGTCTGGGATTCTGACAAAAACCTTGCAACATTTAAGGCTATGAAATGACCAGTCATCAACTCTCATGTTTTGTTTCCTCTTTGCAGTGTAAGTGCTGTCAGAGAGGATGCTCAGTCATAGCAAGGGTACAGTGATGCTTTGATTAGATAGTGATGGAGAAAGGCTGACAAGGAGCATTCCCAGAATGAGTGGTAATTTGGTAATCTTCATGGAGAAATGTACTCCCTGAGCTGACTCATACATGGCTCAAAGTCCATTTAGCACAAACACCCAAGAATGCAGTGCAATAGAAGTGTTCACAGTATCATGGCATCATAAGGACTGCACTAGCCTTGTAGAGGGTCTCACATAGAGTCATAGAGTCATAGAGATGTACAGCATGGAAACAGACGCTTCGGTCTAACTCATCCATGCCGACCAGATATCCCAACCCAATCTAGTCCCACCTGCCGGCAAACAGCCCATATCACTCCAAACCCTTCCTATTCATATAACCATCCAAATGTCTCTTAAATGTTGCGATTGTACTGGCCTCCACCACTTCCTCTGGCAGCTCATTCCATACACATGCCACTCTCTGTGTGAAAAGGTTGCCCCGTAGGTCTCTTTTATATCTTTCCCCTCTCACTCTAAACCTATGCCCTCTAGTTCTGGACTCCCCAACCCCAGGGAAAAGACTATGCCTATTTACATTATCCATGTCCCTCATAATTTTGTAAACCTCTATAAGGTCAACCCTCAGCCTCCGACGCTCCAGGGAAAACAGCCCCAGCGTGTTCAGCTTCTCCCTGTAGCTCAAATCCTCCAACCCTGGCAACATCCTTGGTAATCTTTTCTGAACCCTTTCAAGTTTCACAACATCTTTCCGATAGGAAGGAGACCACAATTGCATGGAATATTTCAACAGTGGCCTAACGAATGTCCTGTACAGCCGCAACATGACCTCCCAACTCCTGTACTCAGTACTCTGACCAATAAAGGAAAGCATATCAAACACCTTCTTCACTATCCTATCCACCTGTGACTCCACTTTCAAGGAGTTATGAACCTGCACTCCAAGGTCTCTTTGTTCAGCAACACTCCCTAGGAACTTACCATGAAGTGTTTAAGTCCTGCTAAGATTTGCTTTCCCAAAATGCAGCACTTTGCATTTATCTGAATTAAACTCCATCTGCCATTTCTCAGCCCATTGGCCCATCTGGTCAAGTTCCTGTTGTAACATGAGGTAACTCTCTTCGCTGTCCACTACACCTCCAATTTTGGTGTCATCTGCAAACTTACTAACTGTACCTTTTATGCTCACATTCAAATCATTATATAAATGACAAAAAGTAGAGGACCCAGCACCGATCTTTGTGTCACTCCACTGGTCACAGGCCTCCAGTCTGAAAAACAACCCTCCACCACCACCCTCTGTCTTCTACCTTTGAGCCAGTTCTGTATCCAAATGGCTAGTTCTCCCTGTATTCCATGAGATCTAACCTTGCTAATCAGTCTTCCATGGGGAATCTTGTCGAACGCCTTACTGAAGTCCATATAGGTCACATCTACAGCTCTGCCCTCATCAATCTTCTTTGTTACTTTTTTTAAAAATTCAATCAAGTTTGTGAGACATGATTTCTTGCAATACAAAGCCATGTTGACTATCCCTAATCAGTCCTTACCTTTTCAAATACATGTATATTTGTTCCAAGAAAAGTTGTTCACTCCCACTGTTTTGGAGATGTTATTTTCCACGTCAAAAGTTACAATTGAGAGAGCAAGTGTTGCTTTAGCTAGCCCAATAATAGCCAGCCTGATGACCTGAGGCTGATATGTTGTCATGGCCTAGTTGTTTACATGGAGGGTACATGGAGCCACGGTTGCAGCATTTGGATCTAAAGTGAAGTGAAGCTAGTAAAACCATGAACTCATCTTAAGACCGAAGATCCAACCCCACAGGTGAGGTTTTACGGGCGAGTATCAGAATCATCACATTTCTGGAGGGGGAGAATTAAACAGTGAAATGAAAATTAATACAATAAGTTGTATTAATGATGCAAGTAAGTTTCTTGCCCCCGGACGGTGAGAGTGTGATCTTACTACTTAAGGAGAGAGATGTTATTTGTGACAATTGAACTCAGTTGATGAGAATCTGTCTTTTGGACTCTTGCCCAATTATACTATTGCTCACGCCATTATTCTCATTTGTAATTTTTTGTTGAACTCTCCCTGCATATTTGTTTTTACATTGGCCCCTGCTTTGTGTTTAGATTTGCAGTTCACGTTATAGGGATAGTTTTAATCATCAGATCATATAAAATGTGTGCAGTCAGTGCAATTGGTAGCTTATTCACATTCAGTTGAAGTAAATGTTCAGAGGGAGGCAATTTGAGCTGTTTATTTGCAACATCACACAAAATAAAAATTACCCTGTGCCTCTATTGCACTTTAATGTTCTTTGACACATTGCCAGCATTGATTTTCTTTTTCCCCACAAGCTGCACATTACCATTTCAAGTGTGAATAGAAAGTAAACAGTTAACATAGACCAACTATGAAAGCATAAATCTGTCTTTCACTCAACTAATGGAATTGTATAAGGAACAATTTTCTAACTTTGTGCTTATAGTGGAAAGCCATTTATTTAAGCAGCCAGAATATCATGCCCAAATTTTAAACAAGAGTGAACAGCAGGTGAAAATGCCCACTGGCAGTGGGTAGTCAGAAAATTACCCTGGTGCTAGCTGTTTTTCAAAAGGTTGCTTTTGCAAAGCCTGCAATTGATTCTTCAAATCATTGATTTTGAATTTTTTTTAAAAGATGTGTCAACTAAAAGGCACTTGCTCAAATTAACTAGGACTTAAAAACAAAAGATTAGACAAAAACATTAAGTGAGTCAATTAATAACATCATAATCTATCTAAAATGAGGTAAGCAAAAGCAGAGAATTTTTATTGAAAACTCGATTCAGGAAAGATTAACAGATGGTTTAATTTTGATCACTTCCACTTATAGCCAAAACGATTGACGTTTGCTGGAATAAATTAGTATTTTAACATTTTTCTTGGTGAGAGTAAGACTGAAAGTATTCGTGGAAACCTATGTCAATGAGACACAAGTGCTGTTGCTAATGACGGTGGTCTGACTTCAATGCCATGCAGCCAGGATTGTCCAAGGATAAAGATCTGTAACATTTCTGTAACGTAGTGAGATAGTGTTGTACATGATTACGTAACAGTGAGATCAGCAATCATGTTGTCTGACAAGAGAGAAAAAAAATGTCTGTACCAAAGTAAGCTACACTTTCTCTGGCAAAATAGAATCTATTATTGTATAAATCAACGAATTGTGCAGAAGCCGATTGGAGTTAGACCACAGTCACCCTTAGGTAAACAAGGAAATGTTTAAATACTATGCAAAAGGGGAACCAAAATACAAACCAATATTTGCAACATAAGTTGATGGCAATGACCACCTCCAATAAAAATTTAAGCAACAAACATGGAGTAAACCTAATATATGGTCAACTGAAGGCAGCCATTATTGATCTGTGTTTATTTACACTTACCCAGGTAAGACAACAACATAACATGCTGAGATCCTGAAACATACTGCTCTTTCTTTTGTTATTAAATGATAAAATGTCAATAAAATTATATGGATACAGATCAGGTTGGGCCTGAGAATTCATTACGGCACCTCCTAACTCCCCAAAGCCTGTCCAACAGGCCAAATTTCATGGCCAGAACTCAGGAGTGTGACAGAATAGGCTCTATTGGAACAGACGGGCACAGTTTGAACAGTCAAGAAACTTGACACCATCTGGGACAAAAGACCCTGTTCAATGGCACCCCAATTGATCAAGTTAAACTGGTGTTCCCATCCAATCAGTAGAGTGGCACTGCAATGTACACCAAATCCACAATGTACTGCAATGTCTCACCAAGACTCACACCAGGGCACTTCCCAACCTTATGGTCGTCACCATCTAGCAGGCCAAGACCATTGAGCTTGTTGGAGCATCAACACTTACTAAATCATACTATCCACACTTTTAATTTTATTTATTTATTTATTTTTCACCGAAGAACAGTGAAAAGCTTTGTTTACGAGCAGTACAGGTAGGTCACGGTAACCAAGGACATACAGATCACAAGGTGAAAAAGAAACTGAAAATAGAGACATACACATTACGGTGCACAGGGCGTGCACTGGGCAAGATCAATATTAACAAGATCAGCATTATTTGAAGTTAGAAAGTCCATTCAACCATCTAATAATGGCAAGGAAGAAGTTCTTCTTGGACCTGTTGGTGCATGTATTCAGGTTTCTGTACCTTCTGCCTGATGGAAGGGGTTGTAGGAGACGATTACCGGAGTATGATGTTGGCATCGTTTTGGTGGCAACGAGCTGTGTAAATAGAGTCCATGGATGAGAGGTTGGTCTGGACTGTGCACACCACCCTCTGTAGTTTCCTACGGTCCTGGGCATAATAGTTGTCGTGTCAGGTCATAATGCACCTAGACAGGATGCTTTCAACGGTGCATCTGTCAAAGTTGGTGAGGGTCCTAATGGAAATGCAAACTTTTCTGAGCTGCCTGAGGAAGAACAGGGGTTGTTGTGCCTTCTTGACCATCCCATCTATGCGGGACGTCCAGGACAGTTTGTTGGTTATCATCACTCTTAGCAGCTTGACGCACTCCACCTTTTCAAACTCAGCTCCGTTGATATAGATGGGGACATGCGCTCCTCCCTTCTTTCTGAAGTCAATGATCAGTTCTTGATGATGTTAAAAGAGAGATTGTTCTCACTGCAACACATCACCAAGCTATCCCCCTTTCTATGCTCTCACTCGTTAGGTACCCGTCCTGTCAAGTTGGTATCATTGGCAAACTTATAGATGGAGTTTATTCAGAATTTGGCAACACAGGCATGGATGTACAGGGAGTAGAGTAAGGAGCTGAGGATGCATCCTTGGGGGGACTGCAGTGTTGAATGTTATTGTAGAGGAGGTGCAGTTACCTATATTCACTGATTGCGGTCTGTGGGTCAGAAAGCTGAGGATCCCATTATAGAGACCAGAGTCCAGATCAAGGTCACGGAGTTCTGTGATCAGTCTGGATGGGATAAAAATGTTGAAGGCAGACTGCAGTTGATGAGCAGGGGCCTGGCATAGGTGTCCTTCATATCCAGATATTGCTAGATAATTGGCATCTTCTGTGGATTGGTTACGCCGTGAGGCAAATTGTTGGGGATTGGGAAGGCTGGGAGACTGGAGTTGATGTGGGCCAGACCAGACTCTCAAAGCACTTCATGATTATTGAGGTCAGAGCCACTGGGCAGTAATCATTAAGGCATGTTGCATTCGCATTCTTTGGTACAGTGATGATGGTGGTCTTAATGAAGCATGAAGGGTTGGAGGAGAGAGAGGTTGAAGATGTCGGTGAATATCTCTGCCAGTTGGACAGCACAGGACCTAAGTGCTTGTCTGGGGACTCCATCTGGGCTGGTTGCTTTCTTTGGGCTGACTCCCAGTAACACCAATCTGACATCTGCTACGGTGACAGTGGGCACAGGTGCATCTGTGCTTGTCGGGGCAGGTGGCACCTAGCATGGTATAAAGCTAACAATCTCTCCCTCAACATCAGCAAACTGAAAGAGCTTGAAATTGACTTCAAGAAGCAAAGAGCGGGGTATGCTCCTGTCTACTTCAATGGAGCTAAGGTGGAGATGGTCGAGACCGTCAAGTTCCCAGGAGTGATGATCACCAACAATCTGTCGTGATCCATCCACATTGATACGATGGTCAGGAATGCACAATACTGTCTCTATGTCCTCACAGAGCAAAGGAAATCAGAACGTCCATAAAGACTCGTACCACTTTTTTTAGATGCATCATAGATTGCATTCTATCCAGATGCATCACAGCATGCATGCCAACTGCACTGCCCGGGACCATAAGAAACTACAGAGTCCAGTCCATCATGCAAGCCAACCTTCTGTCCATTGACTCCATCTACACTTCTCAGTTCCTCAGGAAGACAGCCAACAACATCAAAGAACTCCTCCCCAAAACCCCATTTATAATCTCTTCCAACCTTTTCCATTGGGTAGGATATGCAAAAGCTTGTGCACACACACACCAACAGATGCAAGAACAGCTTCTCCCCTGCTGTTATTAGACTGCTGAATGCATGTCTAAAATTTTAAACTTAATGTTGAGTTGTTGTTTCTGCACCTTCTCTGCAGCCATAACATTATATTCTTTCCTCTGTTCTATTACCCTATGAACTTTGTATGTTATGATCTGCTTGTACTGCAAACAAAGCAAACATTTTCACTGTATCTAGTTACATGTGACAATAATAACCAATAATAATGAATAAGAAATAAATAAATTAAATCAGTTAAGTAGAGAAAGCCTTTATAGTTTAACCAGGGTCTGAGTGGTGAACCAGGGAGGTGACAGCTACTGGTATTATTACTGGACTGTTAATCCAGAGACCCAGGTAATGTTCTGGGGACCTGGGTTCAAATCCTGCTCCAGCAGATGGTGCAATTTGAATTCAATAGGAATCTGGAATTAAGAGTCTAATGATGACCATAAATCCATTGCTAATTGCGTACCAGGTACACTAATGTCCTTTAGGGCAGGAATCTGCCATCCTTACCTGATCTGGCCTACACGTAACTTCAAATCCACAACAATGTGGTTGACTTGTAACTGCCCTCTGGGCAATTAGGGGTGAGCATCAAATGCTGGCTGAGCCAGTGACACTCTCATCCCGTGATTGAAAAAACAAAAATTGCCAGAAGTGAGATAGTAGTTGTTCTGAACAGACTTCAAAGATATGTGCCAACATTATCTTTTTTAGGCTGGAATGGGCAGAATGCAGGACCCATGGCTAATATATTGTTATATTTTGTCTTCAGTGTCTTCTTTGCTTTCTTCCTGTGAGACCTTACTGCAACACCTGATGCACAATCTGGCTGGGAAAGGACAACAGATGGTGTAACCTAAAATGGCTGGTCAATGACTGGGAAGGAGAATGGCCAAGTGAAGTGAATCCAAACTACTGAAAGCAAATCTGAACTTGGTTCTGCTGTAAACTGTGCACAACAGACATTAAGGCAGTTGAGAGATATTAACACAATGGACGTGTTAAAAGGTTTATCTTGTTTTGTGAAGAACTAATATTTTTTGAAAACACGGCATTAAATCAATCAATGAAAAATAGATAAATGACAAAGAACAGTTAATGAGCCTCACAATGACCATGTAACTAGAAGGGACACATTTGAACATTTTGGATACTGAAGGAAGTGAAGATTTGCAGCCTTTCTTCAGCAACAACTGTACAGACCAATCATCCTGCAGACCATCCATTGCATAAAAACTATGAACTTGGAGTCAAGGGATCGAAGGAGGATCACCCATCGGATATTGTACCTGGCCAGCAATTTCCAGTTACAGGTAATATTTGACCTTTTCTTAGAATTGTTTAAGTGACAAGTCAGGGACTTCCATCATCATCGCCAAGAGGCTAGCATTTAGTGTACTCGAGTGAAGTGTGGATTGAAAGTGAAGTTTTTTATATGTACTAAATCGATTTAACTGTCTGATGAGAGAATCCAAATTGAATAAAATAGAATTGCTTTAAACTCCTGTGTGACAGAACGGGCACCAAGTGGACTAGCAGCATTTCAATTAGGCCCAATGGTTATAATCATCATGGTATAGTGCCGGTGTCTGTGAAATCGACTTGCTAGAATCCCACTCCCAATTCAAATCATTGTTTTAGCTACTTTCTGAAAAATTTTCCTTGAAACCTCACTTTTGTGTCGTAACACACATTGATAAAAATGGACATGAATGTCATATAATTTGCATTGTATTTAAGTAACATGAAATGTATTATTTATAAAGAGTTGATGGGATTGGTTTCACACACCAGTACTTTCTAATCACTACTTTAATTGATTTTTGAAAAATCTTTAATTATCACTCTGACCAGTAATAAAACTGTCAGGACAATGTGGAAAACAATTAATGCAAATGTCTACTCTATCAGCAACAGTAACCAGGATCAACTCTTAGATGATAACTTTCTTGCTCCACAGTGCAAATTGTGCCTACTGATACAGATATCTCCCTGAAGTGCCAAGGGAATGGTGTATTCAGTGTGTCATTTTATATAGAAATAAAGACAGTACAATGAAGCTTGTCAGTGCTTGAGGATAGTGCTGAAAGGATGTCTTGCATGACTGCACTTGTTGTACAACTTCCTCCCCATAGTCCCCAAACCTGAGAAGTGCTCTGTAGGAATCTCTAATGATCCATGGAATGAAAAGAGGCATCTTACAGAAAACTGCACATGTGTGAAATAAAGCAACTTGGCACCCTGTGTTATCAAACTAGCACTTAAGCTTGTGAATGTATTGTATAAGCTGAGGATCCTTCAGGACAGATCAGTTGTCAAAGGGATGCAAAAGAATATAGATCACTTCTTGTACTGGAAGGCTTTTGAAATAAAATTGTCAAAGGTTAACATGGAAATATAAAAAAAATGCTTGAATATGTGCATAAAATGGCACCATATTAATTGTGCAAGTCATTGCAGTACACCAATACACAGTGTGTGATGAGATTATGCTTGTAAAATGCACACAAATAAATTGCAATCTCACCTCCAATATTGGAGGAATGCAACAGTTGAAAGCTATGCCTGCCCTTATGCAGATAAAGGTAAATGAATCATCAACCACATTGATACAAGCAGATGTTGTTTGACAGCTGAGAACTGATCAGTTCTTGTGGGGGTATGGCCTTATCAGAACAGGAACAATTTCTGATGGGATAGAAATATTTTGAAATTAAAGGGTGTGTAATTTCTGAAACGCATTTAAACAACATGGCTCAGTGGTTAGCACAGCGCCAGGGACCAGGTTCAATTCCACCCTCCAGCAACTGTCTATGTTGAGTTTGCACATTCTCCCTGTGGTGTTTGGGTTTCCTCCAGGTGCTCTAGTTTCTTCCCACAGTCCAAAGATGTGCAGTGTAGGTGGACTTGCCATGGTAAATTGACCATATTGTCCAGGGATGTGTAGGCTGGATGGATTAGCCATGGGAAATGTAAGGTTGCAGGAATGGGGTAAGGGGCTAGCTCTATGTGAGATCTTCTTCAGAGGGTCGATGTGGACCTGATGGGTGGAATGGTCTGCTTCCACACTGTAGGGATTCTATGATTCTGTGATAAAGTAAAAAAAAGCAGGAAAAATTCATATGGCTGTTTGAGTCTGTTCTGCCGTTCATGAGTTCCCACATGATGTGAGTGCGACCTTCAGGACACCTTACTCCCTTTCGCCTATGAGTTTTTGACTTTTCCACAGTACAACTAGCTTGTTTAAACTCATTTTGGGTATATATTCAGGGACTCAGCCTCCATAGTATTTTTTTAATACTTTTTTTTTTCTTGGATTGTGAGCAAGACAGGCACAGTCAGTGTTTGTAGACCACTTTCAGGTACTGAGCTGCCAGCATCCCAGCTTATTAAGTTCACTTCCCATCTTCAGGCCTGTCATTTATAGGCCCAGAAGGCTGAGCTCTGTTTTCTGGGAGTCCAGGAGGACTGTGGAGTTTTTAGGGTGGGAAGGTGAAGGGGGAAAGGAGCACCTGCAAGGAGCTGCGGAGAGTGTTGAGGGCTCCTCGATGTTAAAAAGAAACTGACAATGGAGGTAATTTCACCCCATTCCTCCACCTCCACCATCTCCAGCCTGAGGTCGCAGCTGGGACATTGAGGATGCCACCGCCTACCCTCACCGTCAACCCATCCACGACCCAGCTTTCAAAAGCCTCTGGGAAATGGCCCTTGTGGCCTTCAACTCATTAGTTAAGAGTCTCAGTTGGAGCAAAGACAGCCTTAGGATTCCATGTAAAGTTGACCAGAGATCTGGGTGGAATCATCCTTCATGAGGTCCACTACCTTCTGATTATAAGCCTGCCTGTGAGGGAAAGTAAAATCCTGACCTAAGCTGTTGCAGTGAAGCTAGTGACTATTTCACATTGTATTTAGGCATACATTAGTTAAATAGGTCAATGTGTAGTAAACATTTCAGTCTTAATAAGACCGAATTTCAGTCTATAAATGTGATTGATATTTTTGTACACTTTAAGAGATGCATTAGCTAATCAATAAATTGCATATTCAGATTGCTGACTGAGCTGAGCTAGGATTTCGTCCTTCAACACTGCTAACTCCTTCAAGGCTGGTTGGTCAATCAGATTGCTCCTAATTACACAATGGAATGTCAGTGTATTTGCCTGACAATCTTACTGAGTAAATGATATTACACAAACCATTTTTCAAAAGTGTCAGAAATTTTCATTTCTAATTCTTTGAGACTGTCTGTATTTTGTTGGTAACTGAAAACTGTAGCTGACTGTCATCTGAAAACATCATTTCTCATTTTGATCAATAGCAGCAAGAAAGCAACCTCACTATTTGAATTCAAACGTCATGGATTTCTTAGAATTTCAGCAAAGGCTGTACCTAAAAACAACAGAGTTTTCTTCAAATGACATGTGGTGACAACTTGGTGAAGTTTCACAAGGATTTTCCTAGTTTACTTTATGTGCAGTTACATTGGTACAGGCATCATTGCTAAACTTGCGTAAGACAAGCTACCCTTAAATCTGTGTACATATTTTTTAAACAGAGCTCAGAATAATACAGATATGACATCTGTTTCTCTCTCCACAGATGCTGCCAAACCTGCTGAGTTTCTGGCACTTCCTGTTCTTACTTAAGGCAGAAAATCTACTTGGTTTTCTCAACTCAAATAATGGTATCCAGCAATGTTATTATTCTGACTATGCGAGCAACGCAAAGTAAGGACATGGCAGAAAATAAAAATACACAACTTCCCCATTCTGACATCAAAGTACCCCTAGAGGGCACCAGAGCAGCTGACCAAATTCCTAAATATTAATCCTGTCGTAAAGGTGCTGATAGATCAAATCATCGGATGTTCTTCGCTGGCACCACATCATAACGCCTGATGATACCAGGCATTCCAGACTGTGGTTGAATCTAATGCTGTCACCGTTCCCTTTTCTGATTGGATCTACAGTGGCCGATTGGTCTAAAATGATCAAGGAAAACCATTAGATAGTCTAACAAGAAACTCTTATCTTAAACAAGATGCATTTTATTGTGTAATAGAATTCTAGCACAAGTTAGGCTAGTAAGATAGATATCGATACCATGACTTTGAGGAAACTTAGGGTAATGGGTATATCTCTTTTATGATCCTAGGATGTCTTGCCTTTCCCAGCTGATGTCCTTGCAACAATATCATTCAGCATTAACTCTTTCAATACCTCTTACCTCATACAACATTTACCCCCAAGCTTTTTCCCACTATTAACATTTACACATTCATGTATATAATTATATTCACCTTCGCAAGTTTCTGACTTTACAATTTCAGAGACTGGATAATTCACAATTCTTCCATTGCACATTCCTTTTGGATTTCAAGATATTTTACCTCTTTGGCTTGTTGACAGTTGACCTTGATTTTGTTCTGAACCCTATAACATCTAAAAATCTCTCTCATATCAGTCTCAAAATGTTAACTTTGCTGTCAGACCTGCTGAGTTTCTCTAGTACTTCTTTTATATATCACGTTCAACTAACTTGCTGGAGTTTTATGAAGCGACGTCAAAGAGAGTTGATGAAGGTAATTCTGTTTATGTGAAATACGTGGATTCCTACAAGATGTTCAATGCAGTGTCACACAACAGACTTGTGAGAAAAGTTACAGCTCATGAAATAAATGACACAGTAGCAATAAGAATACACATTGGCTGAGGGACAGGAAATAAAGAGTAATGGTTGATGGATATTTTCGAGATGAAAGGTGTTTTGCACTGTATCATGGGTCAGTATTGGGATTGTTGCTTTTCTTAATATAAAAATGATCTAGATCTTGGTATGCAAAGAACAATTTCAAACTTTGCCTATAATATAAAATTTGCAAGCACTGTAAACTGTGAAAAGAACAAAAAAAAAGATATTTGCATTGTCATGGTCATGTTATGCAGCTTACCTTCACAAATCTTGATGGACGCTTTGCTGAATACTACAGGACACCTCCAGAGCTGACCAAGCAACAGAGCATTCCCAAAGTATTATGAAGTACATTATGCTTGTGCCTGTTTGCTCTCATTGTATGTGCAGAGGTGTGTGCATTCCTGACTGGAGTCATTATTCATGTCATGAGACCATTATTACCCAATAGTCAGCCTTTGACTTGGCACTGTGGATCAAAAATAGGTGCATGGTAGAATTAAAGAATTATTACAACTGCCAAGATACTGGGCATTCACATATATGCTGCATCAGCTCTGGTGACATGCCAACTGCACACTGAGAGAGTGAAATTTCTATCGGTTCAGTAAACTAGCCAAGTCCAGATGAGATACACACAGAATAATGTGTGAATTCAATGGCAACCTGCACCATGGGGGTGCCTGCAATTTTGAGCAAAACCTTCTGCCTACTCCACCTGCTTGTTACTGGCAGGATGTAATGGGAGGAATCTGTTTCTTTGTGTGCAGAGGAACTCAGTGACCTCCCTTACACAGATAGACGAATGCTGCAAACCATGAGATGTTTCCTTTATCAGCAACAATAGCCTGAAAGGAGCCACATTAATTAAGGTAAAGAGCCACGCACATCTTCACATGCTACAGGCAATGTGATCTTTTGAGACTGCAACAATTGTTAGACATTAGTCACAATTTCATTAAAAGAACAAAAATATCTTTTCCATTTTTCTTCACTAAAACTGAAGTGAGAGGATTACTGTCTGAAGTTCCTGAACAGATAAGTGGTTTTCTGCTGCAGGGGTGGAATCAGTTGTGCTGTCAAGTGGGAATGGACTGAATGTTGGATTAGGTTTAGGAGGACCAGAGTTGTGGGGGAAAATGAAAGTGTATTGCTGGAAGATCAGCAAGGGGTGTTCACAAGGAGCATGGTTGAGGCAGATGACAGCCTGAGACACAGTTAGAGTGTTAGACAGGTTGGGAGGAAGTGCATGTAGCTATGACCAGAGTCATCTCATCACATCAAGCATTAACTTCTCCCAGTCAGTGTGAGTGAGTGCATGAGTGTGTGGAGAGGTAAGTGGATAAGTGGTGGATGGGAGAGTGAGTGTATGCAGGGGTCAGTAAGGTGTGTGAATGGGTACATGGATGGATACATAAGTGAGTGAGAGTGTTAGCATGTGGGTGTTCGGGAATATGGCTGGGTAAGTGAATGAATGGGTGAGTGAGTGAGTGCTGGTGCTGCATAAATGAATAATGGTGTGGTGATATGGGTTTGTGAAGGCATGAATCATAGAATTTTAAGAGCGAGGCCATTCAACTCATTTTGCTCGTACCAGCCCCAGAAAGCGGTACCCAACTAGTCTCATTCTCCAGCCCTATATCCCTAGCTCTGTAAATTTATCACTTTCAAATATATATCCAACTCTCTCTTGAAACATCATATGGAATCCGTCTCCAACACCCTCTTAGGCATGGCATTCCAAATCCTATTGACTCTGTGAGTAAAAACGTTTTGCATCATCCAACTCTTAGCTCTCTTGCTGACAAAGTTGAAATTGTGACCCCCTATTTAGTGACATGAGTGGGTGGATGGGTGAGTGTTGGTGAGTGGTTGTGTGCATATATCGGCAGGTTAGCAAGTGAGTATGTGAGCGAATGTGGCCGGATGAGTCATCACATGGCTGGATGATTGGGAGTACGGGTAATTACGAGGGGTGTTGACAAGCAAGCAAGGGGTGGACATGCAAGTGGATGGGTGAGAGAGACTGAGCCAGGCACATATCCACATTGCCTCTTCTCTTCTTCCCTCCCCAAATACCTAATCACAAAACAGGCTGTGAAAGAGAAAGACCCAGGTTTGAAGGCAATCCACGTCTGAACCCAACTTTCAAGTGAATTCTGCTGAAACCAGTTCAGATTGTGCCTTGCCACAGGGGGAGCTCAATGTCAGCGTAAGTTAAACCTCACTCCCCATCTTGGTCCCAGTCCCATTTGTTTCCCTGTCAATCAGAACTTAGGGTTTCATCTGTCTCCAGCTCTGCTTCTTAACCAAAAAGGCAAAGAAAAATGTTTTTATTAAGTAGCTCTGAAGCTTGGCACTTTTTAAATGTTAATTTCAATGAAATGCTCATTTCCATTATCAATGTATTGCTATGGAATTCTTAAATGAAATTCATATTTGCTGTTGTAGTAAACCTCATCTTTATGAAATTTGCTCATTGGCTTCTTGAATGACAGAAAGATTGAAAGTCCCAACCCTCTCCCCCTTCCTCATCCACCATGAAAAAAGGTTCAATCTTGTTTTAAATGAACAGGGAAGTCAAATAAATATACAATTGGAACAGAAACAATTTACAGAGGTCAACTGCAACCCAAAGACAGGGGTGGGGTGGGGGGGGGGGGGGGGGGGGGAGGGAGTTGTTGCTCAGTGGTAACATCCCTATCTATAGACCTGAAGGCTCAAGTTCAACCCCATCTGTCCCTAACATGTGAGAGCAAGTTTATTAAAAAAATCTAAGGCTTAAGCCAAAGGTAGTTATTAATCTCTTAATTACCACTTGGGGTTCCTTGAATTCATTTCTCATGTCAGCTATGTGAGGTGAGGACAGGGCATAGGCTGGAGACCACCAATCAAAAAACAGTGGCTATGCCAAATCAGCATTCCACATTGACACCATAACCTCCCTGCTCTGCATGTCACCAGCAGTCATAGATTCATAGAATCGTAGAATCATACAGCCGGGAAACAGCCCCTTTGTTCCAACCTGTCCACACTGATTGGGTTTGTCAAACTAAATTAGTCCCATTTTCTGCATTTGTCCCATATCCTGCTAAAACTTTCCTATTCACATACTGTCAAAATGTCTTTTAAGTGTTCTAACTGTACACACATCCACCACTTCCTCTGGCAATTCATTCCATATATACACCACCCTCCGTGTGAAAAAGTTGCCACTCAGGTCCCTTTAAAATCTTGGCAGCATCCAAGGAGCAGGAGAATCGACGTTTCGGGCATGAGCCCTGAAACGTCGATTCTCCTGCTCCTTGGATGCTGCCTGACCTGCTGCGCTTTTCCAGCTACACATTTTCAGCTCTGATCTCCAGCATCTGCAGTCCTCACTCTTCCTTTTAAATCTTTCCCATTTCACCTTGAACCTAATCTTTCGAGGACAACAGTCTGAAGTTGATGTAAACTGTTTATAATTTTAACTTTGAGATGAATTTCTGACCAGAAATTTGTACCAGCACAAAGACTGCCTATTTCCACTTCCATAACCTGACCTCTGTCAGAGCTCATTTACAGTCATCTGAGCTGATGCTCACGCAAAACCTGACTATTTCAACTCATTCTTAGCTTCACTTCTAGGTTCTATTTGCCAGAAATTGTATATCACCCAGAAGTCTAAAGCCCATGTCTTAATTCACACTAAATTCAGTTTTCTGATCACTGCTACGCTTGCTGATCTGTTTCAAGCAATGCCTTAATTTAAAACTTCTCATCCTCATTTTCTAATCCTCCAAGGCTTTCCCCATTCCACTCTCTTTAATCTCCTCAAGATCCATTATTCTCTGAGATATCTGCATTCATCTAACTCTGGCAACTTGTCCATCTCTGATTGTAATTTGTCTATGTTTGTTGCCATGCCTTCAGCTATAGAGTCATAGAGATGTACAGCATGGAAGCAGACCCTTCGGCCCAACCCATCCATGCCGACCAGATATCCCAACCCAATCTAGTCCCACCTGCCAGCACCCGGCCCATATCCCTCCAAACCCTTCCTATACATACACCCATCCAAATGTCTCTTAAATGTTGCAATTTTACCAGCCTCCGCCACATCCTCTTGCAGCTCATTCCATACACTTATCACCCTCTGTGTGAAAAAGTTGCCCCTTAGGTCTCTTTTATATCTTTCCCCTCTCACCTTAAACTATGCCCACTACTTCTGGACTCCTCGACCCAGGGAAAAGACTTTGTCTATTTAGCCTATCTATGCCCCTCATAATTTTGTAAACCTCTATAAGGTCACCCCTCAGCCTCCGACGCTCCAGGGAAAACAACCGCAGCCTGTTCAGCCTCTCCCTGTAGCTCAGATCCTCCAACCCTGGCAACATCCTTGTAAATCTTTTCTGAACCCTTTCAAGTTTCACAACATCTTTCCGATAGGAAGGAGACCAGAATTGCACACAATATTCCAACAGTGGCCTAACCAATGTCTTGTACAGCCACAACATGACCTCCCAGCTCCTGTACTCAATACTCTGACCAATAAAGGAAAGCATACCAAATGCCTTCTTCACTATCCTATCTACCTGCGACTCCACTTTCAAGGAGCTATGAACCTGCACTCCAAGGTCTCTTTGTTCAGCAACACTCCCTCGGACCTTACCATTAAGTGTATAAGTCCTGCTAAGATTTGCTTTCCCAAAATGCAGCGCCTTGCATTCATCTGACTTAAACTCCATCTGCCACTTCTCAGCCCATTGGCCCATCAGATCCAGATTCTATAGTATTCTGAGGTAACCCTCATCACTGTCCACTACAACTCCAATTTTGGTGTCATTTTGGTTTCAGTCCCTGAATTCCATCATCACACCTCTGGGCCTCTTCCTCACTTTCCTTCTTTAAGATGTCAATAAATAATACCTTTTTGACCAAGATTTTGAATTTAACTTTATATTTCCTTGTGGATCAGTGTCATATTTTGCTTTATGCTCCTGTGAAATACTATGGGAAGTTGTATTATATTAAAGATGTGACATATATATTGCTTATTGCTGGTGTATCATTTTCAAGCATTAGGAGCCTCTGTCAATACCCTTTCAATATTCTTTCATAAGATGTGAATGTCACTGGTTAGGTCAGCATTAGTTACTCGTTCCTAATTGCCTTGCTTGGCTACTTCAGAGGGCAAATAAGAATCTATTACATTGCTGTGGGTCTGGAATCTTTTTTTTAACTCATTCATGGGATGTAGGCATATATTATATAATGAGCATTTATCGCCCATCTCTAGTTATATTTGACAAGATGATGGCGACATGTAAGCCACACAGTCAAGGATGACAGATTTCCTTCTCTAAAGAACAGTAGTGAATCAGATGGGTCTAAACAATCAATCATAGTTTTATGGTCTTGAGTGCTGAGACTAAATTCATTAATAAATTCACATTTAATAATTGTATTTAAATTTCACTATCTATCATGAAAGAATTTAACCTCGTGCCCACATAGTATTTGCTTGGGTCTCGGGATTACTAATCCAGTTATATTACTGCCACACCATCATCTCTCCAAATTCTGACTAACAGATCAGTAGACATTATTCCATGGAATCAAGCATCAAAAGAGTTAATTATTGTGTATTTTGCTTTGCTAATTACTTAATAAATTCAGGAGGCCTCTGCACATGAACATGCATACATTCTTCGAACTAAAAAGGTATCTTGGGAATACTAATCCTCAATTGTCATTTGTATTACATATCTTGTGAAAATCTGCTGATATTACTGCAGTCACGCAGTCATTGTAGGTAACGTGCTCTGGTGCTTTGCTGTCAGACAATTTATTTATTTCTAGAAATACTTCCTACTAAACCTTTGGTTTGATTTTAAATATACTTGTGTATGATTAATGTAGGTCGAAGCACAAGGCAAAAAGAGCGCTATGTAATTTATCATACACATCCAGTTACTTTTTAAGAAATGCAAAATCAGCCATCCTTTTTATGTATGATACAAAGGTAGAGTGTACTCAGAGAGAGGAATAAATTAAACATTTTTAATATTTATTCAAGGAATTTACATTTTGTACAGAAACATATTAAAACCAAAGCTCTGATTCAGTGTAACAGCATGAAGTTTTCTGTGCAAGAGGTATTTGTCATATATTTTTTACAATGGATCAAGTAAACCTGGACTAATAAATTGACCCCTTCCCTGTCCATGGTGAGATTTTTAAAGAAGTTCTTCTGTTGCCTTCTTCCACCTTTTTTTTGGTTAATCCTATGAAATAATCAATTCTTTTCCTTTCACACAGAATTTCTGAAAGCTTTAAATTTAGAGCACAGTCGTAAATCCAAGCAGTTTTTGAATAATTGGCAATGGGATGTATGGGAAACACACCTCTTACCATTGTAAACACATCTTAACTATTTTAACTAATCAGTTTTATTAAGTAGTAGGTTGTTCATGGCTAAAAGTCTCTGAAGAATTGGTGAAGGATAAAGAGCATATGTATCAAGAATAGGAGTGAGCTTTTCATCCCTTAAAGCCTACTCCATTTAATAACATCATAGCTGACCTGGTTGTAACCTCAAATCTACATTCCTGCCTCACCCCGATGAAATAACTGCACAGAGTTATCCCATCACCAGGTCACCCTTTGCAGGTCGTTCTGCTATAAAGTGACAGTTGTGTTCCTCTGCAACCTCACATTACAGAAAATCACATAATGGAATACTGCTATGAAGAATCGCTTTGTAGAAGATCACAAACTGAAAATCGCTGTACCTGTTCAGTAGAAAGTGTGCATGTTCCAAACAACGTTCACAATTCATCAATCACGTTGTAGCCAATTAGTACTGATGAAATGCACATTATAGCAGAATGATTTGCACTTACACATGGAGAGTCCTTGACACTATTATAGCTCCCTCAGAGCCAGCTCTCAGAGTGAACAGAACTTCTGACACTCCTGTTCTTATCTGTCAGCCTGGGCTCCCTGATTGAGGCTGTTAATCTGGTCCAATCAGGGAAGTCATATTCTATGAGGTCCATCTGGCTGACCTATACTTGAGAACCTTTCAATCCCTTGCTAAAGAAGAATTTATCCATCACTGCTTTAAAAATATTCAAGAACTCTGTTTCCATCACATTTTGAGGGTAACAGTGACCCTCTGAGAGAAAAAAAAGGCCTCATTTCTGTTTTAAGTGGGAGACTCCTCATTTTTAACAGTAACCCCTAGTTCTAGATTATCCCACAAAAGGAAACACCCTTTCCATATTTACCTTATCAAGAACTCTCAATATCCTATATTTTTCAATCAAATTGCCTCTTCCTCTTACAAACTCCAGTGAATACATGTCTAACCTGTCCAAACTTTCCACCTAAGATGACCCATCCATTCCAGACATTGGTCTGGTAAATCTTTTTAAACTGCTTCCAATGCATTTACCTCATTCCTTAAATACAGTAGCAATACTGTAAATAATACCTGAGGTGTGGTTTCAGTACAGCCCTGTAGAAATGAAGCATAACCTCCCTATCTTTGTAATCAATTCCCCTCATAGTAAGAAATTAAATTCCATTAGCTTTCTGAGCAACTTGCAATACCTGTATACTAAGCTTTTGTGATGTGTACAAGAGGACTTCAAGATCTCTCTGCATGCCAGAGATCTGCAGTCTCTAACCATTTTGATAAAATGCTTCACATATAATATTCAATTTGCTCCATCTTTGCCATTCAGTTAACCTATTATGAGCTTTTTGAAAGCACCATTTTGTAACCACCTTGTGTCCTCTTCACGACATACTCTCTGACCTATCTTTGTGTAGTCAACAAATTTGGCAACCATACCTTCCATTCCTTCATCTAAGTCATTTGTATAATTTGCTAATTCTTGAGGTTCTAATGGCACACTATTTGTTGTCGACGTCTCTTTCAGAACTGAAAGGAAATGTCTGGAGTATGGAAGACTGTTGTTGTGGGGCGTGGGGAGGACTCTTGCTCTTCTCAGGCTCACAAACAAAAGCAAAAGCCTCACTCATTTAAAGCGGTTCAGTTTTTTAGTGATTGTAATGAAGTCAGCCAATTGGACTCAGAGAATAGGAGTTCCCTGAGTGGGGTATTAATCTGGTCCAATGAGGGAGTCCTGACTGACATAAAAAGATGAATGTCAGGGATATTGAGATGCTGAATGCCTGATTCAGTGAGAGGCAGTGCCATTGTCAAAGGCTATGCATTGTAAATAAAGGAGAAAGTGAATAAAGGGTGATTGGTCAAAAGATGTCGGCCTTGAAAGAGTTATTTCAAGTTTCACCAAATATGCTGATTCCCTTCTGCCTGGACAGAAAACCACAGCAGTTTCCCAGTCATCTTTGAATTGTTCAGGACACATCTGGACCTGATCAGTAGATTTAAAGTAAGATATGCTCCTGGTTGTTGGAGGATAGTTTGATAAAAGTCACAGGTACCAGAATTACCACCGTTTGCAGGCTAAACTGATAATTTTAAGTGTCCTTTTGTGCAGCTTCCAACATGCAAGCAGTGTTGAAAATGCTCCTTTTTTGCTTTCTCATTTATTGGTGGTAAACTTGTATTGGATTAGCCATTCTGTGTCTACTTGGGATATTGGAAGATTTTTCATTCAAGCCCACTTTTTCTGTCATTAAAATTTGACCTGCTTTGAAAATGCTTGCAAGATGTTCCATTTAAATAATACTGCTACCAGAACCATATCAAAACCAACAGACAGCAAAATATGTTAAAAAAAAGTAGCCCCCTTCTAATTTATTTACTGGATCATGTGGCTATCTTGCACACTATTTAATTCTTGTCATTGACACATTTATTTGCGTTAATGAAAGGTAATGAAAGATGCATAAGGTAAAGAGACTTCAGACTTCAGTAAGGTCTTCAAGGACTTAAGGGAAGGACTTTATGTTGAAGTGTGAGTATTTGGAATGAAATAAGGTTACCAGCATAATTAATACTCTTTACAGGCAGTAACTAACAAGCTTAGTCTAAATGGAAGTCATGACAGCTGAGTTTGCAACCATGAGATGCTCCCCCTGCACTATATGGGAAGTCATGAACAATTCCAGTGTCCCTGGTGACATGTGTGCAGGAAATGTGTCCAGCATTAGCTACAGGCTAACCAAATTTCACAAATGGAGCAGGGGAGAACCATTATCGAGCATCCACAATGCTGAGATTGTCATGGACCATCCAATCAGTGAGATGGTCACACCACAGATAAAAATTAAACAGGCAGACAGAGGATGAGTAACCACCAGGCAGCAAGTGTGGGAGTCCCCTATCTCTGTCCTTCTCTCTGACAGACATACAAGTTTGGAAAGTGTTGGGGTGAGATGACTTTTTAGGGATTGGTAATGGAAGACAAGTAAATGGAACCATGGAAGACCCTGTCAAAATGAGAGGAAGAAGAATGGCAGAGCTATAATAGTAAGAGGAACTGAAAGGCATTTCTGCAGTGGCAAAAGAGACTCCAGAATAGTTTGTTGCCACCCTGGTGACAGGTTAAGGATGTCTCGGAGCAGCTGCATGGCCTTCTGATGGAGAGGGTGAACAGTCAGTGTTCATGGTACTTATCAGTACAAATAGAGTTATAAAGTAATAGAGATGTAAGGCACAGAAACAGACTCTTCGGCCCAACTCACCCATGCTGACCAGATATCCCAATGCAATCTATAAGACCATAAGACCATAAGACATAGGAGTGGAAGTTAGGCCATTTGGCTCATCGAGTCCACTCCTCCATTCAATCATGGCTGATGAGCATTTTAACTCCACTACCTGCACTCTCCCCGTAGCCTTAATTCCTTGCGAGATCAAGAATTAAAAAATTTCTGCCTTGAAGAAATTTAACGTCCCACTGCTCTCCATGGCATTGAATTCCACAGGCCCAGCACAAGCTGACTGAAGAAATCTCTCCTCATTTCCAATCTAGCCCCACCTGCCAGCACCCAGCCCTTATCCCTCTAAATCCTTCCTATTCATATACCCATCCAGATGCCTTTTAAATGTTGCAATTGTACCAGCCTCTACCACTTCCTCTGGTAGCCCATTCCCACATGCGCCACCCTCTGCGTGAAAAGGTTGCCCCTTCAGTCTCTTTTATATCTTTCTCCCCTGACCCTAAACCTATGTCCTTTAGTTCTGGACTCCCCAACTCCAGGGAAAAGACCTTGTCTATTTACCTTATCCATGCCCCTCATGATTTTATAAACCTCTATAAGGTCACCCCTAGCCTCCGATGCTCCAGGGAAAACAGCCCCAGCCTATTTAACCCCACCCTATAGCTCAAATCCTCCAATCCTGGGAACATCCTTGTCAATCTTTTCTAAACTCTTTCAAGTTTAACAACATCCTTCCGATAGGAAGGAGACCAGAATTGCACACAATATTCCAAAGGTGGCCTAACCAATGTCCTGTACAGCCACAACATGACCTTTACTCCTGTACTCAATACTCTGACCAATAAAGGAAAACATATCAAATGCCTTCTTCACTATCCAATCTACCTGCGACTTTACTTTCAAGGAGCCTTGAACTTGCGCTCCAAGGTCTCTTTGTTTGGTAACACTCCCTAGAACCTTACTATTAAGTGTATAAGCCCTGCTAAGATTTGTTTTCCCAAAATGCAGCACCTCACATTTATCTGAATTAAAGTCCATCTGCCACTCCTCAGCCCATTGGCCCATCTGATCAAGATCATTGTAATCCAAGGTAACCTTCTTCTCTGTCCACTACACTGCCAATTTTGGTGTCATCTGCAAATTTGCTGGCTATACCTCTTATGCTCACATCCAAATCATTTACATAAATCATGAAAAGTAGTGTTCTGCAAGCTTATACCTCTTATGCTCACATCCAAATTACTTATATAAATGACAAAAAGTAGTGGATCCAGCATCAATCCTTGTGGCACTCCATGGGTCACAGGCCTCCAGTCTGAAAAACAACCCCCTACCACCACCCTCTGTCTTTTATCTTTGAGCCAGTTCTGTATCCAAATGGCTAGTTCTCCCTGTAATCCATGAGATCTAACCTTGCAAGCCAGTCTCCCATGAGGAACCTTGTCCAACGCCTTACTAAAGTCTATACAGATCACATCTACTGCCAAACAACAGGTTAAAAAAAAGCTGTGAGGTCCGACAAGCAGAACATGGGGAGTTAGGATGAAAATTAAAGAATAGGACCCAAAGGGAGTGTGTTAAGATTACCACCAATATCATGTGTTAGTGATAGTAGAAATAACAGAATATACTGGATGAATATGTGACTGGAAACATGGTGTGGTAGAAAGGGATTTACATTCCTGGGATATTTGGTCAATTCTAAGGAAGGCATGACTAGTACAAGCAGGAAGGGTTACATCTGGGTAAGATTCAGACCAATGTCCTTTGAAGGGGGGGGTCAAATTGGTGGGTAGGGGGTAAGATTAGAGTGGTGCTGGAAAAGCACAGTCAGTCAGGCAGCATCCGAGGAGCAGGAAAATCGACATTCCAGGCAAAAGCCCGTCATGGGAAGAAGGTAGTAAAGAGTACAATAGGTGGATGGGGGTGGGGTTGAAGGTGATAGGTCAGAGAGGAGGGTGGAGCGGATACGTGGGAAGGAAGATTGGTAGGACCGGTCATGAGGATGATGCTGAGCTGGAAGGTTGGAACTGGGGTCAGGTGGTGGGAGAGGAAATGAGGAAACTGATGAAGTCCACGTAGATGCCCTGGGGTTGAAGTGTTCCGAGGTGGAAGATGAGGCGTTCTTCCTCCAGGCGTCGGATGGTGAGGCCCATGGCGGTGGAGGAGGCCCAGGACCTTCATGTCCTTGGCAGAGGGGGAATTGAAATGTTCGGCCATGGGGCAGTGGGGTTGATTGGTGCGGGTATCCCAGAGATGTTCCCTAAAGCGCTCTGCGAGTAGGCGTCCAGTCTCACCAATGTAGAGGAGACTGCATCGGGAGCAACGAATACAATAAATGACATTGGTGGATGTGCAGGTGAAACTTTGATGGATGTAGAAGTCTCCTTTGGGGTCTTTGATGGAGGTGAGGGGGGAGGCATTGGCACAGGTTTTGCAATTCCTGTGGTGGCAGGGGAAGGTGCCAGGAGGGCAGGGAGGGTTGTTAGGGGGGCATGGACCTGACCAGGTAGTCACGGGTAGGGGGTAACATGATTGAGAATTGGTTGCCAGACAGAAAACAGAGAGAGTGAATAAATGGGTTACCCAAACAGCAGGCAGTGATGAGTGGGGAACCACAAGTATCAGAACTTATACCCCATTCAATCTCTATATGTATAAGTAACTTGGATGACAGAACCAAATGCAATAATTCCAGGTTTGCTGATGACACAAAGCCAGGTGGAATTGCGAGTTGGAGGCTTCAAGTTGATATCGACAAGTCGAGTGAGTGGGCAAACACTTGGTAAATGTAGTGCAACATGGCTAAATATTAAGTTATACACTTTAGTGTAGTAAACAGAAAGGCAGAGCAAAATGTAATTGGACTAAACTGGGAAGTAAGGATGTAGAAAGGGATCTACAGTCAATGAAAATAGACAGGGCTGGTGCAGCAAGCAATTCAGAAGGTGAATGGATAGTTTGGACTTTATTTCAAGAGGATTTGAGTTCACAATTAGGGGCATCTTTACAGGGCCTTGATGAGACCATACCCGAAATATTGTGTCCAATTTTGCTCTCAGTAGGATACAGAACGGATTTATTTTCCATCAAGGGAGTGCAGTAGATGTTCATCAGGTTGATATGGGGATGACAGGACTGTCTTGTGATGAGACATTGGGCCTGTATTCATTAGATTTTAGAAAGATAGAGTGGATCTGATCGAAACATATAAAATACTGACAGGACTGGACAGACGAAATGCAGAGAGGACATTTTCCTTGCTTGGGGAGTCAAGAACCAAGGGATACAGTCTCAGGATGTGGGGTAGTTCAATTAGGACTAAGATTAGAAAAGCCAGTGGTTAGTGCTGATGATGAGTGTTGACAACATAATTTCATTTTTACACACTATGTGTTATCATTGAGATTTGAGCATCCTGACATCTTGGACCACAATGTATGCTGCTGGCATGACAATGGGTGTCCCAAAATGATCCTCTTCCTCTATCTTCCCCATATTCAAAGTGCTGTCTACATCCTTTCCCATGTTCCATATTGTGAACACTCTACATAAAACTGTTATTAAGGAGATCCTTACTGACCAGTGCTGACATTTGTCTCCAGACTTATCTAGATTCCCGAAGCATACATTTCCACGGCGTTTTGCAGACACATCCGATATGTGATTCTTGTTGAACCATACCTTACAGATGCGATTCCTTACAGTTAACAAAATGGACATATCCATTGTATCCTACAAGCCAGTGTGAAAGCATCATGATAGAACCAGAGGAATCAGAGACATGAACGTAGTAGGCGGTCATTCTTTCACAGGTATTGCTAACATGTATCAGTTTCAGCAGAGGGCGAGCTTCCATGTTGCAGGCTGTAGATATCGTCACTGTTTGACAGCCTGTGGAGGTGCTGCTCTACTGTGAGGTTAAAGAAGATAAGCCTCTTTCTGTAAACTCTCTCGTGTAGGTAGTGCCTCCCTTAACCTTGGGACCTCTCATGTGCACCTACTGTGCACCTCTTCCCTGTGCAATTCCATCCTGTGTAACTCTCTGTTATACACCCTCTACTAATGTCTTACTCTCTTTTCTGTATCTCCCATTTATGTATATGAGGCTTCTGCCATTGCATGTCTCTGCTGTTGTAGATGGTTGATGTGAGTACTTTTTGAGTGTCTTTTCCAATGCCCCTCCGATCCTTGTCTTCTCATTTTGGAAGTGAAAAAAAAATATGCTGCATCCACACAAGCAGATTCTGCTCAATGTTTGCCAACTAGAAACTGAGACACCATCTGTAATATATGAGCTGTTGTTCAGCTGGAAAAGTAACACATTGAAGAACCTACCCTCACTGGTACTCAAGCTCGCCTCTGGTTCCCTAGCTAGTTTCTTGAGCCCTGGGAAGACCAGCCTGTACAAGTAAGAATTTGGAACAAAGTCAAAAACTTTCAATCGCCTCATTAATGTCTCCTAAGGATGCTAACTGCAACAATAATTACTCGCCTGCCTTCTATAATTAAATCCCTGCTTTTACCAAATGGTTTCTTGCCAACATTCAAATGTACCTCAGTTAACCCCAGAAGTCAATGCTAAGTCCTGTTTCCACTTGAGGTTTCTCTGATTTTAAGTATGAATACAATACAATTCATCCTCTTAAAATTTTCACCAATATTCATGGCCAACACACTTCTACATGTGTCTTCAATAAATACCCATGATTATTAATACCAAGAACATTCACTAAATATGAATTATTAAAATTAACTGTTCTCCTCAGAATTATGAATTTCAAAGCAACTTCTACATCATTTTTCTGCATAACTTTCTTGAATTTCTTTTTAAAAAATCTTTATTGTTCATACAGACAACTGCTTTTTACTGTAATTTCCAAATGTTGCTTCCAATTACAGACAAATAACATTTAAAATAAAGTTATATGACCTTAGGTCTTTCTGCCATGTTCATTTTTATGTGAAGTGGAAAAATAAATCCTTTGTGAAATTGCTGGTAATTTGTGATTCTTTTCCCTGAACTAATTTAGCATTCATACTTTTCACTAAGACACCATCCCGAAGGCAGGATTTCCCATCTGAGATCTGTCATATCCTGTATATGTCAATGAAGCAAATGAAAAGCCTCACAACATGCTCAAGGGAGCTCGATTTAAAAAGAGTGGGAGGATTAGCAAACAGCATCTTGACTGACATTTCGGATATTATTCACAATCTTTGGTCTGTCCCTTTAGCATCAGTGGGACATAGGACAGGTACACATTGTTGTTTAATGAGACAACAATAGGGGAAGATTAATTTTTTTATAAATCTAAGTTCCATATAACAGATAATACATGACCTTTACAATTCATTCTGAGGCTAAAGTTCCTTAAGCTTGTAGATTGCAATGGTTCATAGAAGATGTTAAGAGCACAGTTTTAATATAGGACAGTAATTTAATCTCAGCACTGAAGTTTTATAATGATTTCAAAGTACTTTGTGCATGTGGTAAAATTGTCATTTAATTAAAATTGCAATTCACTGTAAGTTTTTGAATATTTTTTCTGAAGATTAATGGAACCTTATTTAAGATTCTGTCCTGCCACATTTTATAAAGGTTGTCTATGTGCATTTTTAAAAAGACAAGACATAGAGTGAAAGTTATAATCTCCTTCATTTAATTTCTAACACATTTCATCCCTATTAGCTGTTTTTGTCTCTTTTACAAAAAATCCTAAATCTGGTAAATAATTCCTGCATTATTGAAATTATTGAGATAAGCTTGCATTACATTTATAGATCATATGATATGCTCATTGATATGGAGAAATAGCTTTTACAATATGAAATGTTGCATTAGCCAATAGTTCTGAAGTTGTTAAAGTTTGTGTTATATTTGCCTCACCCATTCTACTGACATTACTCACAATCTGTGGGTGGAAACCAGGAATTCTACTCTAGTTTTCAAAGGAAGCATATGTATCTGTACCAGCTCCTGAAGGCCCTTGTAATTTTGCCTGACCAATGGTAGTTCTGCTTATTGGAATAATGAAATAAATCATCTTGTTATCTAAGAACAGTGCCTTTTCTGTAAACATTCTACAACATTGTATTCTGGACCGTTAATCATTAGGTAGGCTTAAGACAAAGGAGGATTGGTGGCATCAAGCTATCACAAATAACACACACCCAGTACCATTTAATGGGTACAGTTGTACAATACTACAAGAAGTGAGCAGTAGTCCTCTGGGTAAATACCACAAGGAATTACATCTAAAAGTGGCCTTTCTATCTATGATGCTCTTTACTGTCCATTAGGCCACAAATTCTCTCCATGAAATATTCAAATACATGCAGGGAAAGATCATCAGAATTTGAATCCAACATCTTAATATGTAAGTTGTCTAAAATGTTAACTTCATGCCTCTCATATTGCATTGAAGCCAAAGCCCTTATGTATGTTATGATTATGAAATGATTATTGCACTGCAGAATTAAACAAATCAAAATACTGCAGATGCTGAAAATCAGATATGAAAACAGAATAAATGGAAAAACACAAAAGGCCAGGCAGCAGCTGTGGACACTGATGAAAGATTATTAAGTTGAACCTTCAATTGAATATTCAGGAATATATTTTTAATCGATGAGTTAATTTAGATTCAAGGCAGAACACAGTTAGATAAACCAAAAATAATCTATTGCAAATAAATTTTGAATTCGTAGAATGGGTTAGACTCTGTTGAAAGTACGACATACATAGATATGTTTCAGCAGACACTATTTATTATGGCAAATTAATTCCACGCAATTGAATATGTAAATTCTACTGTGCAAACAATTCAATCAAGCAGTACTCCAAAAATGCTGGATACCTTTATTTCAAATTGTTTCTCACAATCCGTACCTAAGCTTTATTCCAGATTTCGCTTGACTGTTTATATAGCGAGCTCAGATCAGATTCTAATCATCGGGAAGCTCCAGGATGTTGATCGGTAGGGAATTCAATATGATTAATAAATTCCAGTTAATGTTAAAGGATGATGGTTAGATTGTCTCTTGCTGGAGATGGTCAGTGCCTACCATCTATATGGGGAATTGGTTTAGCTCAGTTGGTTGGATTCTTGGTTTACAGAGCAGTGCAATTCTAATTGTGTGCATTTAATTTCCATCACTGGTTTGAGATTACCATGAAGGATTCTCCTACTCAACCTCTTCCCTTGCCTGAGGTCTGGTGATCCTCAGGTTAAATCACCACTAGCTACTTCTCTCTAATGAGAGAGCAGCTCCTATGGTCTGGTAAGACTTTGGTGACACAACAAAAATGCATATGGTTGGCACAATTGTTACTTACCAGACCAAGCCTAGATATTGTCCAGGTCCTGCTGCATTTGGACATGGACTATGTCAGTATTTGACAAATCGGGAATGTTGCACAACTATCAGCAAGCCTCAGTATTTTTGAGCTCATGATATAGGAAAGATCATTGAGGAAGAAGCTGAAGATGGTTGGGCTGAAGACACTACCCTGAAGAACTTCTGCAGAGATATCCTGAAGTTTAGGATTCTGACCTCCAACAACCATAACCATATTTCTTTGATGTGGAGGTGCTGGTGTTGAACTGGAGTGGACAAAGTCAGAAGTCAAATGACACAGGTTAGGTTCAACAGGTTTATTTGAAACCACAAGTTTTTGGTGCACTGGTCTTTCATCATCTGAAGAAGGAGCAACACTCCAAAAGCTTATGATTTCATATTTCTTTGAGGTAGCTATGACTCCAACCAGCAGAGAGATTTTCTCCTGATGCTCTTTGATTAGTTTTCTTATTGATACCTTATTCAATCAAATATGACCTCAATATCAAGGGCTGTCAGTCTCACTTATTGCTGGAATTCAAATCTTTTGTCCACGCTTGAACCTATGCTGCAATGATTCAAGAGCTGAGTGGCCATGATGGAACCTTAACTGGGTGTCACTGAGCAGGTTATTGCTGAGCGGGTGCTGCTTGATAGCACTGATGATCAAGAGTAGATTGACTGGGGGGTAATTATCCAAGTTGGATTTGTTCTGCTTTGTGTGACAAAGGCAAATCTGGGCAATTGACCACATTGTTGCGTAAATGTCAGTTTTGTAGCTGTTCTGGATAGACCGGACTATGGAATGGCAGATTCTGCAGCACAAGCATTTTGCAATTTTGCTGGAATATTGCCAGTCCCCAAGCCTTTGCAACATCCAATGCCTTTGGCCATTTCTTGACCTCAAATGGAATGAACAGAATTGGCTGGAGACTTGCATTCGTGCTGGTAGGGACCTTCTGGGAATTTAGTCAATTCTAGATATTGGGCATAGTTTCATTCAATTTTATAGTTTTTTTAAATGATTTGATATAACTGAATGGCTTGCTGGTCCATTTAAGAACAGTCAATCACATTGCTGTCAATCTGCAGTAACAAGTAGGCCAGGCCAGGTAAGGACAGCAGTTTTCCTTCTCTCAAGGACATTAATGAATGAGATAGGCATTTTACGAGAAGTAACGATGGATTTATGCTTATCCTTAGACTTGTAATTTAGTTTTTTAAACAAATTTAAATTCGACCCTCTGCTTTGGTTGGATTCGAACTTGATTCGTTAGAATATTACCATGTCTCTGGATTACTAGCCCAGTAACATTACCACTTCACCTTATGCAGCAGCTACATCCTTGCTGTATGAGGGAAGGAAAGAGGTGAGGATAGAAGTGTTGGAAATGGGTCAGTCACAATTGCGGGCTCTACAAGCAACAGTCGCAGGGAACTATACTCAGACGACAAAAAAGGAACACATGTCGGAAGCATCTGTGTGGAATTGAGCTTTTATATTGTTTATTGTTTTGTTGTTAATGGAAGGTTAACACATTGGTGGAGTGACAACTACTGATGAAACTGGTTCTTTAGTGAGGACATTCATGGAGACTGATGATGTTGAACCTGTGGAGACAATGAAGTTTCAGAAACTGCATGTAAAAATAGTACAGCACCATCACTGACAAGAGAATAAACTGCAGAATCAGGATCAATAGAAATTTCCAGTGTAATACTCCAATCTGTCACTTTATTTGAAAGTGCAACCTCATTTTGCAGGCGATCTCTGTGATTACCAACAGAACAGACTCTCTCTCTCTCTTTCTCTCCAAGATTTTTTAAGGATTAAGTCATCACACATTTACATTTTCAGAATATTTTCTTCAGCTAAATGTTCTGATCAGTTCTGCAACAGGGAAATGCTTTCCTCCATCAGTATATTGATCAGTTGTGACAAATGCACAAGAAGTCTGGTTGTCAGGGTACAAGATTTTTACAAGTTATCAGAAAAATTTTGATGTCTAGTCTGTAAGGCTTGATTGCATTGTTTGATTGCTAACAGAGGGGAGTTTTATTCATTAGTCGTACTGAGGTGGTTAGACTATGTTAATTGTTTTTGCAATTTTAATCAGTATGTTCTGATGGTCAACCTTAAGCTTTGTCAATTAAATCTACTTCTCTTGATTTTAATGCTTTGGGTTTTAGACTTTGGCTGAAAATATCTCTCACGGTTCCAGAGCTTGCTGAGGGGTTTACTGAGTAACCTTCAACTGCTATCAATGTAGGTTAAGAATTTCTGCATGGTAAATAATGGCATGATCCAATTTGGAATTATGAGTCTCTTTTCTCACTGAATAGATTTTTCTTAATGACTTGCTTGTTTTAACAGCTCTGGATGAGATATATCCAAAGATGGACGTTTTTACTCCAAGTGCATTAAGTTCACATGAATGTTCTCTATGCATGATTGCAAAAATGAATTGCTAACAATTTCATCTGCCTGGGGAAGTGTGGCGTCATCATCCCCACAAAATTGAATCTTCAGTAGTTCTTCAACCCTTCTTTCTGCATGAATGACAATCTCTTTCTGACTTGATAATCCTAGAAATCTTAGCTTCACTGGTCACCATACTGGCTATAGAAATGTTTGAAGCTTTGTTTGTTTTCAGTAGTGTTTGAAGTAGTACTAGATTATGTTCTTGTTCCCCAGCAGTTATTCAGTCATCTATTCTGGAGGAATTCTTTCATCTGTCTATGATTGCTATTGCTGCACATCCTTGGTAGGCCCTTGTGAAATAACTAGACAACCTTATTTCTTCTTTACCTTCTCCAAAGAAGGACTGATTCTTCTCAAAACATACTTTAACAGATTAAAGCTGCAAGAACAATTGACATGTTCTGTGGCTGAAGGCACTGGATATTGCAAAGGCTTTGGGCCCTGACAATATTCCAGCAAAATTTCAAAACACTTGTGCTGCAGAATCTGCCATGCCCACAGCCCAGCTATACCAGAACAGCTACTAAACTACATTTTCAGGTCCAGAGCTATCTGAATCCAAAGGAACAGAACCATCTAACTATCTAAGACTCCAGTAAATTACTGATTATTTAAAAATCAATTCATGGGAAGTAGGCATTGCTGGCAAAGCCACCATCCATTGCCCAGCCTTAAATGCCTAGAGGGCAGTTAAGAGTCAACTATATTGCTATGGGTCTGGAGTCATGTGTAGGTCAGACCAGGAAGAAGGCAGATTTTCTTCCCTAAGGGACATTAGGGAACTAGTTGACAGATTTATAACATCCAGTAGTGTTAATGTGGCCAAAACAATGCTAGCTTTTTCTCTTATTCCAGATTATAATTAAATTTGAAATTAACTATTTGTTATGCTATTCATCTCAGGTAGACTGGGTGGTAAAGAAGGAGTTTAACACACTTGCATTCATTACTCAGACCATTGAGTATAGGAATTGGGACATTATGAAGTTATACAGGACACTGGTGAAGCCATGTCTAGAGTACTGTGTGCTGTTCTGATCGCCTTGCTAGAAGAAGGATATTATTAAATTGGAGAGGGTTCAGAAAAGATTAACCAGACTGTTGCTGTAACTAGAAGGTTTGAGTTATAAAGAGAGGCTGCATATGCTGGGATTCTTTTCCCAGGAGCGACATTATAGTGGTTTATAAAATTATGAGGGGCAGAAGGTGAATAGGAGAGGTCTATTCCCAATGTGAGGGAGTTCAAAATGAGGAGGCCTGATTTTAAGGTGAGAAGAAAAAGACTTAAAAGGGTCCCAAGGAATAACTGTTTCAGACAGAGGGTGGTTCATATATGGAATCAACGGCCAGAGGAAGTGATAGGTGCAAGTACAATTGCAACATTTAAAAGATATTTGGATAGGTACATGAATAGGTCAGGTTTAAAGTAATATGAGCTAAATTCAGGCAGGTGGGATTAGTTTAGATTGGGAAAGTTGGAGGAGTTGGACTGAAGGGTCTGTTACCGTGCTGTATGTCTCTATAAACCCATGTCCCCAAAATATTATCAATTCCGATATCATGTCAAACACAGAAGGTTGTTTCTTCCAACTGCCAGACCTGCTGAGTTTCTCATCACATTTTCTGTTTGTTGTCTCCAGAACATTAGCTGGTGGTTGTGGATTACGAGAGCAGTAATGTTACCACCTCCACATATCAAGTAATGTTTTCTTTTTTGGTGAGTTTATTCTGAAAGGGCAAACCAAGATCTTAGATTTCCTCTGATGTCTTATCATCTCTTTCCTTGGTGCATTTGATTCCTGCGATTTTCCTGAAGGAGGATTACACAAGAAATGTTGACTTCTTCAGCTCCTGATTCTGTCTGGCTTCTGGGTTCTTCCAGCCTCCTATCCTACTATTTTCAGCATCTGTTTTGAGAAAAATGAAGGATCTGTGCAGACCTTTTGAAATGTTACGGCTGGCATGTCTGTCATGGAGGGTGATCACTAGCGTACTGAGTCAAGATCAACGTTGTCTGCAATTATTATCTGAAGAAGATTATAATGGAATTACATTTAGTAATGAATCATGGATGTAGGTTTGCTCACTGAACTGAAAGGTTCATTTCCAGACGTTTCATTACCTTACGAGGTAATATTTTCTGTGGACCTCATGTGAAGCAATGCTGAAAATTCCTGTTTTCTATTTATATATTTGGGTTTATTTGGGTTGGTGATGTCATTTCCTGTGGTGATGTTATTTCCTGTGATGAAGTCATTGCCTGTTCCTTTTCTCAGGGGGTAGTAGATGGAGTCTAACTCAATGTGTTTGTTGATAGAGTTCCGGTTGGAATGCCATGCTTCTAGGAATTCTCATGCATGTCTTTGTTTGGCTTGTCCTAGGATGGATGTATTGTCCCAGTCAAAGTGGTGTCCTTCCTCATCCGTATGTGAGGATACTAGTGAGAGAGGGTCATGTCTTTTTGTGGCTAGTTGGCGTTCATGTATCCTGGTGGCTAGTTTTCTACCTGTTTGTCCAATGTAGTGTTTGTTACAGTCCTTGCACGGTATTTTGTAAATGACATTAGTTTTGCTCATTATCTGCATAGGGTCTTTCAAGTTCATTAGCTATTGTTTTAGTGTGTTGGTGAGTTTGTGGGCTACCATGATGCCCAGGGGTCTGAGTAGTCTGACAGTCATTTCGAGATGTCTTTGAGGTAAGGGAGATTGGCTAGGGTTCCTGGATGTGTTTTATCTGCTTGTTTGGGTTTGTTGCTGAGAAATCGGCAGACTGTGTTCATTGAGTACTCATTCTTTTTGAATACATGGTATAGGTGATTTTCCTCTGCTCCACATAATGTTCTGATGCAGCTTCATTTGTAGGTGTTGGGATGATTGTTTCTGTAGTTCAGTATTTGGTCCGTATGTGTTGTTTTCCTATAGGCGTTGGTTTGATGGTCCCCATTGGCTGTTCATTCTACTGTGACATCTAGGAATGGCAGTTTGTTGTTGTTTTCCTCCTCTTTCGTGATTTTTATGCCAGTAAAGGTATTATTGATGGTCTTGAAGGTTTCCTCTAACTTGTTTCATTTAGTGATGACAAAGGTGTCATCCACATAGCAGACCCAGAGTTTGGGTTGGATGGTTGGCAGAGCTGTTTGCTCAAGTCTCTGCATTACTGTCTCTGCTAAGAATCCTGATATCAGAGATCCCACGAGTGTTCCATTGGTTTGTCTGTAAGTTTTGTTGTTGATGGTGAAGTGGGTGGTAAGGCATAGGTCCACTAGATTGATGATATTCTCCTTGTTGATTAAGTTAGTGGTGTTTGGTGTATGGGTCTTTGGGTCTTCTAATAGTGTAGTCAGTGTTTCCTTGGCCAGGAAACTACCCTCTCTCACTAGTATCCTCACCTACGGATGAGGAAGGACACCGCTTCGACTGGGACAACACATCCATCCTAGGACAGGCCAAACAAAGACATGCACGAGAATCCCTAGAAGCATGGCATTCCAACCGGAACTCTATCAACAAACACATCGAGTTAGACTCCATCTACCACCACCTGAGAAAAGGAACAGATAGTGACTTCATCACAGGAAATAACATCACCACAGGAAATGACATCACCAACCCAAATAAACCCAAAAACATAAATAGAAAGCAGGAACTTACAGCATTGCTTCACGTGAGGTCCACTGAAGATGTTACCTCATAAGGTAATGAAACGTCTGGAAATGAACCTTTCAGCTCAGCGAACAAACCCACATCCAAAAGCTCAACCTGAGCTACAAACCTTCTCAAAACTTGCTAATAATGAATCATGGTTAGGACTGACGTAAAATCTCTGGAAACTTGCTTATCTTAAGTGCAGTACGTGCAGCTCCTCCCTACTTTTTAGAGTCTTCCAAGTTAAAAAAGCTAAAAGAAAGATGGTCTGAGGATTCTTAGCCTTGCCATGATGAAGCATTAAAAAGGATCAGTGTAAGTTTCAATATCCATTAAAAAGCTAGATTTCTCTCCATTTACCTTAACCTCTTTGCATCAGAAGTCATCCTGCAGATCTGTAGAGTGAGTTGAATCAAAATATTGTTGTGGATCTGTCACATTCCTAAGGAAAAGATCATCCTGCCCCTCTACATCTCCTACTGCTGGGAATCTTACATGCTGCTGCAGTCTTTATTTCATTTCCTACATTGTTTCATTATTGTTACACTGGTTTTTCTCTTAGTATTTGCGATTCTGCATATAACAGGCTGGGTGCAGTTCTGCAAGCAGAGTTGCTTCATGTCATTGACTATGCGCTGTTCCTTCGCGTGCTTGCCAAAGGTATATCCTCTGATTATGCGTTTCAACCACATCCCTGTCAGTGATTATTTGTTGTGGCCAGCTAGTGTTTTTGTTGCTTTCTGCATACAGAGCATGGGCCTTCATTCGTTCTTTTTCAGTTTCTGTGTAGGCTTTCCCTTGTCCTTGGTTCAGTGGCTGGATAAGCTACAAAATCCATCACTCTCTGGCCCCTATCTTGTTGAGATTCATCTCAAGTACTTGCCCTACATCTGGGTTCAGGTCACTCAGCTAGCCTCATGAATCTTCCCCATAAAATTCTGTACTGTCTCTGGGTTCAATTTTATGGTTTTACAAGCTCTTGGCCGCAGGTCTGTGAGTCTGTTCAACATTTCCACCACTTACTAAGATAAGATCTACACTCTTATGATGAATAACAACAGGCTTGATTGAATATGACTAAGGAAGGTACAGTGGAAGATAAAAGAGGACATTTTATCTGGAGTCCTACAAATTCAGATACTAGTTCTCTTCAGGCTCTTTCACCCATTCTCAGGAGCTATAGATAGAATAAAGATACAATTCCCCTTACCCTACACTTGTCTTTCCAGATTTACACTTCCTTAACAATTTGAACTTTCATCATCTGCAGCATTTTACTTCCCATATCAATTAGGGTGAGAGTATTGATTATAGTCTTAGATTATAGTCTTAGAATAGTCAATAGAATTAATCACTGACTCTATGAATGATGAGCTAGTTTTTTTCAGATTAGATTAGATTAGATTAGATTACTTACAGTCTTTACCTGCTAATAGTCTTTGTTTGTATTCTTCAGTCACAGTGTGAAAAGGGCATAATTGCTGAGTCCTCAAAACATCAACTGTCATTGGCAACCAGGCATTGAGGGCAAAAAAGCAAAGACATAGAAGATAAACAGATTCTATATTTGGTCCAATGCATTTTTCATGTAATTAACATGCACATAAAATTGCAAATTGATTTACAGTGATGGAATTTCAGCAACCTTCCTCTCCAAATTGTAAATGTTTTGGGGCAGATTTAAAATAAGATTGGCAGGGGCAGGGGACCATGTCAAGTAGTTCAGATGGGAGAAACTGAAACAGAATTACAAGTCAATTGCGAAAGTGAGTCTAAAAGGCTGGAAGGAAATATCTGCTAAATAAGAAAGAGGTTAGCAAGACTATATTTTAATGCAATGAGCCTGGTGAATAAGACAGGATAGCTGATGCAGAGAGATTATGATATCACAGCTATGACCAGACTTGGCTGAATGATGGGCAGGACTGGCAGCTCATCATTCCTGGTTATAGAGTTGAGAGAGAATTAGAAGAGGAGGGTGGTTGTAATAATTATGAAGGAATCAGTCATAGCAGTGAGGAGGGATGATATCTTGGAAGGATTGTCAAGTGAGGCCATATGGGTAGAAGTAAAAAAATGCATGAAATAAAAACAAAACAAAGAACTGGGGTTGGCAGGAATGTGGAGTGATCAAAGTAACCATGATGCTATCAAATGGCAAAACAAGCTTGAAGATCGGTATGGGTTGAAAGTGTGGTGGTGGAAAAGCACAACAGGTCAGGCAGCATCTGAGGAGCAGGAGAATCGACATTTCGGGCAAGAGCTCTGCATCAGGATTGAATAATGCAGAGCTGCTGAAGGGCCTGCTGTGCTTTTGACAATCTGTCTGCCTTTGACCTGAAGATACTCAATGATTCGGTTTCCACCACCTTGTAAAAAGTGGAGTTTCAAAGACTTGCAACCCTCTGTTTTTCCTGAGGGGCAGTGAAGACTGTGTTATCGAGTGGCTTGCTAGGCTATTTGAGGGGACATTTATTGAACTCAAAATTGCTGGAAACATCTGGATGAATATATAAATAGGAAGGGTTTAAGAGGGATATGGGCCATGCGCTGGCAAATGGGACTAGATTAGTTTGGGATATCTGGTCGGCATGGACAAGTTGGACCGAAGGGTCTGTTTACGTGCTATACATCTCTATGACTCTATAATTGCAATAGGATGAGGGCTCTAAAAAACGGTCACTGGACCTGCAACATTAACACTGCTCTCTCTCTCTCTTTCTCTCTCTCTCCTCCGCAGATGCTGTGGAGTTTTTCTCTTTTGGTTTGTGAAAACAAAACACTGCTACATATGTATTGTAGGCCCCTAAATGAAGTAAAGAGAGATGAAGGATCAAATATGTAATCAAATGTCAGAGAAGTGTAAGAATAATAGTATAAGAAAGATAGTTACAGAAGGGTATTTTAACTCCCAAATATTAACTGGAATCATTTTAGTGTGCTAGGTAGGAAGGGAGCAAGTTATTAAATTGTATTCAAGAGAACATTTTAAGACAATCTGTAGGAAGCTCAGTAAGGGAGGGGGTAGTTCTCAATTTAATATTAAAAAAAACGCCAGACTCCCAACAATGTGATTGATTCTTAACTGTCTTCTGGGGAATTAGGGATGGCCTTAAATGCTGGCCTGGCTAAAGGCACCCACACCATGCTGAGTAGTGCAAAGGAAAATGCAAAGGATTTTTTAAAATATATACGAAGGGCAAGAGGTTAGCTCAAGAAAGAGCAAAGACCAAGTGGCACCATAGCAATCATCCATGTATGAAGAAGATGCAGAAACAGTCTTCAATAAGTATTTGGCATCAGTCTTCATACTGGATTAGGATAGCACATGTAAGGACATATAGGATGGAAGACTGTGAGCCATCAGAAGAAAATAACATAGAGACAGGAGCTAATTGCATGCTTAGCAGCCTTAAGGCTCAATAAATCTTCAGGTCGGGATGAGGGAACCGAGGCTGTTGAGGGAGGTAAGGGAGGAGATATCTGGAATCTTGGAAGTAATTTTCAAATTCTCTCTGGCCACAGATAAATTACTAGAGGACTGAAGGACTGCTAACATTTTCCCATTATTTAAAAAGAGAAGAATGGATAGACTAAAGTTGCAGGTGGTGGCAGAGGTTATAGAAATAATTCAGATGGACAGACTATATCAGCTCTTCGAGAGACATGGATAAATCAGGGATAGACCATATGGATTTGTTTGGGCAAGTTGAGTTTGACAAACTTGATTGAATCTTTTGAGAGTGTGACCAGGAGTGTGAATTAGGATAATGCATTTGCTAAAAACCACAGTTTTGTATTTTTAATTCTGTTTGCATGTGTATTTAGGGTTTGAAAAGAGACTAGAGTTTCAGTTGGGAGAATTATATATTGATAATTTACACTTTTCCTTGCCTGTAAGAGTTGATTTAGTTACAATAAATAACTATTCATGTCACATACAGAAACTTGGTCAGTGGTTTCTGTTAACCCAAGCACATCAGACAAGTAACTTGAGGATTTAAGTAATTGGATTGAATTCTTAACATTTGTGACAATCCTGGGGCTCAAGCATAGGTGCACATTCCCAGGTAATAAGTGTCCATTAACAGCTATTTTAACTCCTAGCCAGAATGTTAATCACTCCCTTGTCTGTCAAACTGTTCTTCTCACTCTTCAGACTTTTTCCCTGTTTATCATTTACTTCTTACCCCTTCCCTCACCCTATTTTCTGCATATAAACCAACATTTTCCTAGCTATCATCGGTTCTGAAGAAGGGTCATTCAACTCGAAAAATTAACTCTGATACTTGTGCACAGATGCTGCCAGACCTGCTGAGCTTCTCTAGCAATTTCTCTTCTTGTTTCTGGTTTACCGCATCCACAGTTCATTGGGCTCTTTTGAAAGTTGTTAGCCAAAATTTAGGGCAACGTCTATTAAAATAGTTTCCTCCCACATCTCCTTCTGATATATTGTGTCAATAAAGAGATGAAAATAATGTCATGAGTTTACAGATTTCTCTATATTGACATCAGAATCTTACCAACAATGAGATATGATTTACTGTTAAGTCTTACTGTGGATCACTGGTTGGTTTACCTTGTTATTGGGACATAAAATACTGTATTCACCAACATATCATGTTCTAAAAGCCAATGAACATACACACAGTAGTCTCACACAAGAAAGCACTTTGTTGATTATTAGCTTGAAGGTCATCTTATATTTTGAAATGCTCTGTTTCTTAACACTTAAAAGTTATTTATTTATTTTTTTTCTCAAATGTTTATTTATTACAGTGTATGTCAGAAAATGAACCTTTAATAGGTAAAATATTGATAAGCCTGCTGAATCTTATTTTAGCATAATGATTAAATATGAACACGGTCTGTGGTTTTTAATAATTTGCAAACCCTGCTTTCCATCATGTGAAAATTCACGAAAGTTGATGACACCAGCAGTTCTTTGTGAAGTTCTTGTGAACAGATGCTTATTCAATGAAGGAATCATAAGCAAAATTGTCATCCTGATATAAGTGGATGAATAATTTTGCTTGCGGCATTCTAATCCTGAGAAATGTTGCTGGAGACTGTTTTGGGGGAAGTGTTAGGATTCATTAAAATAACTTAAAAGTTAATTAAACAAATTATCAGTGGTCAGCTGTAATTTTCCATGGCTACCCACATGTTAAGAGCATATCAACTGTCTGGAGGTGATCTAGTGATGGAAGACTGGAGGGGAATTTGTGACTGATGGTAGATTTAGAAGTCCCAGGTTGCAGATTGAAGGAGTCTCAGAGAGTTACCACAGTGCTTTTGTAGATAGTCTACAATTCCACTAGTTCTGCACAATAAAAGAGTGAATGTTTCAGGCTAGTGTGTATGGTACCAATAAAGCAACCTGCTCTGTCCTCGTTAGTGGTAAGCTTCCTAATTATACTTGGAGCTGTAATCATCCAGGCAAGTGGAGAGTACTCCATTATAGTCCCAACCTGTGTCTTGCAGATGCTGGACAAGCCCTGGAAAGGCAGGAGGTGGACCTTCTTTTTTAATCTAATGTTTCTTTTTCATTGTTTTGAGGCTATTCAAGAAGGAAACGGTCTGTCGTACAGACATGTGAAATCCACTTGACCAGACATGTTATGGCATACCTTGAGAGCAGTTGAGACCTGAACCCATGACTTTTCCCAGACGTAGGGACATGACTTCTGCACCATAAGAACATTTCTCTCGGCTTTTTCAGTTCATTCCACTCTGCAGAGTCATCTCTTGCCCCTTGAACTTGAGGAAACTGCCTTCTGTCCTTACGTGGATGACAAATATAACTGTGGCAAATAATTGACTCGTTCAGGCAGGATAACCATCAGGTGCCTGCTGCTGACAGAGCCTAGGACTGACATCCCATTTGATTGTGATGCAATGGTCCTGATCCAACACACCACCTCCTGGACAATAGTTATATATGTTCAAAATGACTGTCATAGTTAATCATGTGATGTCCCAGAATTTTCTATCCTAATTATGGATAGAAAATGTTTGCTCTAATTGCTTGATAAAATTGGCAACGACGTCTGTTGCGTGCAAATATACAGCTAAGCAAGAAATCAAAGTTGATGTCAATGATACCCTATTCTATCACAGAGTACAATTTTGCTGTCTTCACTGATAATTTCACCACTGAAATCTCAATTAAGGTATGAACTAATTATCCATCGTCATTGTAGAAAAGATAATGAAAAGCTTAAGCCTTGTTCAATCAAGAGCAACTAATTTTTTTTTAAGTGCAGCAAGTCATGATTACCCTTGAACAATATCTCTGACCCTGAACAAAGTAAGTTTATAAATGAATCATGTTTCTTCAGAAGAAAATTAATTGTTTCAGTAACTTTTGTTTTGGCTTTTATGTTTAAATGTCCCCATTAAATTCATGGCGATGTATTAATGTATTAATCTGTATTTTGTTTCCTGTACAAAATATAATTAAGGATTAGATTCCCTACAGTGTGGAAACAGGCCCTTCGGCCCAACAAGTCCACACTGACCCTCCGAAGAGTAACCTACCCACCCCAACTAATGCACCTAACAACTATGGACAATTTAGCGCAGCAAATTCACCTGAACTGCACATCTTTGGAAAGTGTGAGGAAACCAGAGTACCCAAAGGAAACCCACGCAGACATGGGGAGAATGTACAGACAGTCGCCCAAGGCTAGAATTGAATCTGGGACTCTAGCGCTATGAGGCAACAGAACTAACCACTGAGCAACCATGCTTTAAATGTAACTTATATCATTTTTTTATATCTACTTATGCCATCTCTGGAAAGTTGGTTTCATTCTTTCACAAGATGCTGGCCGGTCCATTATTTGTTGCACAGGCCTAAATAACCAGAAGAAGGTGATATTGAGGTGCCTTTTGGAACCAGTCAGTCCATGCAGTATATGTGCCTCCATACTGGTTAGAGTTCTGGGACTTAGATCAGTTGATTGAAAGAATGGTGATATTGTTCCAAGGCAAGGTGGTCTGTGGTTTGGAGGGGGCTCGAGATGCTTCACTCTAATTGGTTGATCAGTGATGTTTCAACACTGCTGCTTGTTTTGGCCGAGGATGCCACATAGCTATTGAAGAAGGCTCCAAACTCAAAATAACGTCAATAAAGATAATTTTGCACTCTTGAGTTAGTTAAATTTGCTGAACAGTTTGTTTCATGATGCAAGGTGAGCATAGTAAAGGATTAGTTAGGTAATCAAGGATTACAGGAAGGAGTTAGGAGATTGTGTTAGAAACTATTGGCTATGATCGAATGGTGGCATGGACTTAATGGGATAAATGGCCTAATTGTGCTCTATACCTTATGGTCTTATGGTCACCGTGGATAATATAATGACCATTATCGAACATATAGGTACTGATGTTAAATATGTAGGTCTTATGAACGAACAACTATTTACACAAGCTTTAAAGGTAAGACGAGGGGTAAGGATTCATTGCATTTTAGATTATTGAAGATTTTGTGACCTCATTGGACACAAGGAACGTTTTTATTTGTCAGGTGCACTGGCAACCAACATCACTGCTGTGAATTTTCAAACTTTCCAGACTAGCACAGTAAGCATGAAACTAAAATTCTTTCATCGCCTACAATTGAAGTCTGAAATTTTTAATGCACAAGTCCTACCACTGCTATTGAAGTTGGTGAGAGGGCTGGGTTTCTTGCAGCCCATTGCAGCAGCAACCATAACTGTTGAGCTCACAAAATCATGAGGGAAGCCCTGCATCAGTTTCCTGGTCATAGAATCGCTATAGTGTGGAAACAGGTCAATTGGCCCAACAAGTCCACACTGACCTTCTGAAAAATATCCCATCCAGTCCCATTCCCCTACATTTCCCATGTTTAATGCACCTAACCTACACACCCCTGAACACAATGGGCAATTTAGTGTGGCCAATTCACCTAATTTGCACATCTTTGGATCGTGGGATGAAATAAGAGCACCCAAAGGAAACCCACGCAAACATGAGGAGAATGTGCAAACTCCACACAGACAGTCACTCGAGGCTGGAATCAAACCTGCCAGTGTTGACCATTGAACCACCGTGCTGTAGTGGTAGAACCTCCTGTAATTAAAGAGGAGGAAGGAACTCCCAATTGCCAGTGGTGGGATGAGTTAGGTTCAATAATGAACAAATTGACACCCATTAATCCCTGTATCCGCTGAAATTTAGTGCTAGCTTAATAATTTTACTGGGGTCATCTGCCTTTTCCACATTTGCTGAAGACTGTCCAGCAAACCATGAAATACAATCCTGAACAGTTAGGCATTCTGCCCCAAATGACGCACCCAGCTTCAGACAGGGAGCAACTGCTAAAAGTTTCCCTACCTAACGTTGCCTCTAACTTCCCTTCACCTGTGTTAAGTAACTCCCCACTTTCAACCCCTACTCTACTGTTACTCAGATTTGACTTGGTGTCCCTGAATGATATGGGGCTTCTGGTAGTTGCAATGTTGCCAGCAATACCAATCTCACTGGGGCTGGCAGCAATGACAGCAACTCTCAGCGGATAGGACTTCCACCACTAAGATCTTTCAACCTGGGGAAGGCCTACTGACAACCACTTATATATTTGAAGGGGACTTGTTTCCTAGGAGGCACTCTCATCAACTAGCCAGAGTTTCAGAGCAAAGATCAAGGAGTCTATGGCCAAGACAAAGCTGACCACTAACTGTCAAGGATATAATTTGTAATATTAGACATTTTCCCAAGACTAGAAATAACTGAAGCTACAATATTACTTTAAGGCTTATGTTCATGATACCTTGCTCTTTGGTTTGACAGCTCACGTGTGCAGCAATCAAACTGCTATCCAGAGACTTTCTCAAATAGCTCAACACTTCTGCTGAGATGAAAACTGACCGACACAGCGATGATGTGACATTTCTTCTTTTGAGGCCTCACCCTAGTTAAAACCTGCTGATAGCTCTTGAACAGCCAGCGCACATTCCCTTTCATTTTATCACAACATGTACTTTTTTTTAAAGTGTATAACAAGCCAACTGTTATTCAGGAGACAGATAAACAATACTTAGTTTCGAATGTATAAGCCAGTATCATATCCAAATCAAAAACCTTTTATTACCTTTTAAGTCATTTTAATTTCACATGAAAAATTCACAATCATGTGTTGCTAATTTATACTTCAGTTATCACATCACCTTGAACAAACATTCTCCCTATTTGATTAGCACCGTCAGAACAGCCTTATGCCAGCAGTGTTACATCTTGCACAAATGTAGTAACAATATTTTGAACACTTATATTGCATAGAAAAAAAAATCACCAAACAATTTACATGAAAGTAATGCTGCTTCAAATATCTGTAAGCAAGATCTGAACACAAATATTATCAGTTCTTAAAATGTCACCCTCTGAAATAAATAACTCATTTGGTATTCTCACAAATAGAAACACATATCAAAGTTCTCCAAGTCATCCATTATTAGCTATCTATCCAGAAAAGAAAGATTACTAATTACCTTTATTATTCACTACAGATAGAATTCTTCAGTCTGTGTATTTGCAACTTCATTGCGGGATCGATGCAGTATGTGTGATATTGGATGTGATATCTGGGAATCTGGAGCTGTTTCTTTATAAACAGCCACTGTGTCTAATCCTGATCTTTTCTACTCTCATCTGCCATCAATTCAGTGACAGGCATTTACCTTCAGATACTACTGTCAATAATAATGCAATGTTTGTACTAACTCTCGAAACATAAAAATTCGAAGACAGTAATTTCGCAACAGAGCATTTAAAAGGTTTCAGCAGCATGTCGATTTTTTTTATTAATTCATGGGAATCATGCTTTGCTGGCTAAATCAGCATTTATTGCCTATCTCTAATTGTCCAGAGAGCAATTAAGGGTCAACCACATTGATGTGAGTCTGGAATCACATGTCGGTCAGACCAGGTAAGGATGGCAGTTTCCTTCCCTAAAGTACGTTAAAGAAACAGATGGGTTTTTCCAACAATCAACATCGGTTTCACATTGATCACAAGACTCTTAATCCCAGATTTTTAAGTGAATTTGAATTCTACCATCTGCAATGGCAGGACTCGAACCTGGTTCCACAGATCATTGCTGGGGTCTCTAGATTAACAATCTAGTGATAACAACACTTGGTCATTGTCTCCCCCAACAATGTACATTTACAATCGCTGACACTTCCTTGTCTGTGTTCAATCTAAGCAATCTGGATGTCAACTGCAGCATACCTCCCTTAGCATGTCATGCTGCAAAAAAGAGGAGTCAATACAATGGAGACAGAGACCTTTATTCTATGAGGATATGATATGGTGATGATATCATGATCTGATACCTCATAAAGCTATGTAGCATACTAACTGCAAGCATAACACAACCACCACTTATTCCAAAGAGAAAAAAATCCCAAACAGCTATATATGGTTGAACACAGGCCATGTTGTAAATTCAATAACTATACAAATAAGTAAAAACAGTTAACAAGGTTAGCAATTCAAACTTCATTATGATATTTTGAAAGTGTGATAACTTGTCTTGATCCAGTGATTGGATACTAGAAAGGTAGTTTTCCTGATGCTAGTTACTGTCGCTCAGCAAAGACAGACTTCGTCAGTCTGAGTATCTGTAAATTCATTGAGGGATTGATATAGTGCATATAATATCTGATCCCACAGAAATCAGTGTTCTTTTTCTTCACTTTGTGTCATATATGTTTGGCATTTTGTAGCTTAGTTTGAAAGGGATTCTGTTCTTTCACAATGTAGCACCATTATCATACAACATCATATGATCTGGACTGGTTCCATACTTACAAACTCTTTGCCGGTATCCAGGTATTTGTGACTGCCTTTCTGCTGCATAGCTGTAGTCATTCTCAACCTCCTTGCTGATCATGCATTCTCCTCTATCATTGAACAAGAAAGTTCAGTGCCTCCTTGATTCTTACAACCAAAGAAGTAGTTTAAATCTCATGAACGGCCATGATACTGAGATCAACGTATACCAGTGCTGCACCATTGGAATGTATAAAGTAGAAGATTCTGGGAATCAAAGCTAAGCTTGTATATTAGAAATGCAGTGTGATTGCATGACTGAATGGAATTGATAATCCATTCTATGCTCTAGACAATCTTTTGTATATTGTACCACAGAGCACACTCGCTGGATTACATGTATTTTAGGATGCATAGTGATAATATGGATTTAAAGTTAAAGTTCTAAATTGAAGAAGGCCAATTTTGATGGTATTCGGCAACAACTTTGAAAGGTTGATTGGAGGCAGATGTTCACAGGTAAAGGGATGGCTGTAAAACGGGAAGTCTTCAGAAATTAGATAACAGGAGTCCATAGACAGTATGTTCCTGTTAGGGTGAAGGGCAAGGCTGCTGCATGCAGGGAATACTTGAAGTTGAGAGATATTGAGATATTGGTCAAGAATAAGATAGAAGCATATGTCAGGTATCAACAGAGGGGATCGAGTGAATCCCAAGAAGAGATTAAAGGCAGTATGAGTGTACTTAAGAGGGAAATCAAGATCAAGAGGGCAAAAGGGGGTTATGAGATAGCTTTAGCAAATAGGGTTAAGGAGAATCTGAAGGAATTCTACAAATACATTAAGGACAAATGGGTAACTAGGGAGAGAATAGGGTCCCTTAAAGATCAGTAATATTGCCTATGTTTGGAACCACAGGAGATGGGGGAGTATTTTGCATCAGTGTTGACAGTGGAGAATGATATGCAAGGTAGAGAATGTGAGGAAATAAATAGCGATATCTTGAAAAATGTCCATATTACAGAGAAGGAGGTGTTTGTTGTCTTAAATCGCGTAGAAGTGGATAAATCCTCAGTACCCTAGAACTCTATAGGAAGCTAGGGAAGTGATTGCTGAGCCCCTTGCTGAGATAATTGTTTCATTGATAGTCACAGATGTGGTGCCAGAAGACCGGAGGTTTGTTAACATGGCACCACCATTGAAGAAAGGTGGTAAGAAAAAGCCAGAGAATGATAGACCGGTGAGCCTGACGTCGATGGTGAGCATGTTGTTGGAGACAACCCTGAGCGACAGGATTTACATGCATTTTGAAAGGCAAGGATTGATTATGGATAGTCAACATGGCTTGTGTGTGGGAAATCATGTCTCATTAACTTAATTGAGTTTTTTGAAAAAATAACAAAGAGGATTGATGAGGGCAGAACAGTAGACATGATCTATATGGAAAAAGTGAAAACGGTGGATGCTGGAAACCAGAGTTTAGATCAGAGTGGTGCTGGAAAGGCACAACAGGTCAGGCAGAATCCAAGAAGCAGGAAAATCGACATTTCGGGCAAAAGCCCTTCATCAGGAATAGAGACAGGAAGCCTCCAGGGTGGAGAGATAAATGGGGGTGGGGAGGGGCTGGGGAGAAGGTGACAAAGAGTACAATAGGTGAATGGGGGTGGGGATGGAGGTGATAGGTCAGAGAGGAGGGTGGAGCGGACGTGTGGGAAGGGAGATTGGCAGGTAGGACAGGTCATGGGGACAATGCTGAGCTGGAAGGTTGGAACTGAGGTAAGGTGGGGGGATGGGAAATGAGGAAACTGGTGAAGTCCACATTGATGCCCTGGTGTTGAACTGTTCCGAGGCGGAAGATGAGGTGTTCTTCCTCCAGGCGTCAGGTGGTGAGGGAGCGGCAGTGGAGGAGGCCCAGGACCTGCATGCCCTTGGCAAAGTCGAAGGGGAAGTTGAAATGTTGGGCCATGGGGTGGTGGGGTTGATTGGTGCAGATGTCCCTGAGATGTTCGCTGAAGCGCTCTGCTAGGAGGCATCCAGTCTCCCCAATGTAGAGACCACATTGGGAGCAACGGATACAATAAGTGACATTGGTGGATGTGCAGGTGAAACTTTGATGGATGTGGAATGTTCCTTTGGAACCTTGGATGGTGGTGAGGGAGGAGGTGTGGGCGCAGGTTTTGCAATTCCTGTGGTGGCAGGATGGGAGGGTGGGTTGTTGGGAGGCGTGAACCTGACCAGGTAGTCACGGGGGGAATGGTCTTTGCGGAAAGTGGAAATGGATGGGGAGGGGAATATATCTCTGGTGGTGGGGTCCGTTTGGAGGTGGCGGAAATGTCAGCTCTCTGCTAGGAGGCATCCAGTCTCCCCAATATAGAGGATATTGGTGAATGCGAAGATTGGTAGGGTTCTGTCCTTGTTACGGTTAGATGGGTGGGTTTGAGGGCGGACGTGCGGAATGTGGATGAGATGTGTTGGAGGTCATCTTCAACCATGTGAGAAGGGAAATTGCAATCTCTAAAGAAGGAGGCCATCTGGTGTGTTCTGTGGTGGAACTGGTCCTCCTGGGAGCAAATACGGCGGAGGCGGAGGAATTGGGAATACGGGATGGCATTTTTGCAGGAGGTAGGGTGGGAAGAGGTGTATCCAGGTAGCTGTGCGAGTCGGTGGGTTTGTAAAACATGTCAGTGTCAAGTCGGTCATCATTAGTGGAGATGAAGAGGTCCAGGAATGGGAGGGAGGTGTCAGAGATAGTTCAGGCGAATTTAAGGTTGGGGTGGAATGTGTTGGTGAAGTTGATGATCTGCTCAACCTCCTCGCGGGAGCACGAGGTGGTGCCAATGCAGTCATCAATGTAGTGGAGGAAGAGGTGGGAGTGGTGCTGGTGTAACTACGGAAGATGGACTTTCTATGTAGCTGACAAAGAGACAGGCATAGCTGGGGCCCATATAGGTGCCTATGGCTACCCCTTTGGTCTGGAGGAAGTGGGAGGATTTGAAGGAGAAATTGTTAAGCATGAGGACCAGTTCAGCCAAACGAATGAGAGTGTCAGTGGAAGGGTACTGTTGGGGACGTCGGGAGAGGAAGAAACGGAGGGCTTGGAGGCCCTGGTCATGGCGGATGGAGGTGTAGAGGGATTGGATGTCCATGGTGAAGATGAGGCGTTGGGGGCTGGGGAAATGGAAGTCTTGGAGGAGGTGGAGGGCGTGTGTGGTATCTCGAACATATGTGGGGAGTTCCTGGACTGAGAGGGATAGGACAGTGTCGAGGTAGGTGGAGATGAGTTCGGTGGGGCAGGAGCAGGCTGAGATAATGGGTCGGCCACGGTGGTCAGGCCTGTGGATCTTGGGAAGGAGGTAGAATCGGCAGGTGCGGGGTTCCTGGACTATGAGGTTGGAAGCTGTGGGTGGGAGATCTCCTGAGGTGATGAGGTTGTGTATGGTCTGGGAGATGATGGTTTGGTGATGGGTGGTGGGGTCATGGTCGAGGGGGCAGTAGGGGGAGGTGTCTTTGAGTTGGTGCCTGGCTTCAGCGGTGTAGAGGTCAGTGCGCCAAACTGCCACTGCACCCCCTTTATCTGCTGGTTTGATGGTGAGGTTGGGGTTGGAGCAGAGGAAGTGGAGGGCTGCGCATTGTGAGGATGAGAGTTTGGAGTGGGAGAGGGGTGTAGACAGGTTGAAGCGGATAATGTCTTGGCAGCAGTTGGAAATGAAGAGATCGAGGGTGGGTAATAGGCCAGCACGGGGTGTCCAGGTGGATGGATTGTGTTTGAGGCGGGTGAAGGGATCCTCGGAAGGTGGGCGGGAGTCCTGATTGCAAAAGTAAGCATAGACGCGGAGGCGGCGGAAGAAGTGTTCGACGTCATGGCTTGTATTAAATTCATTGATGCATGGGTGGAGGAGGATAAAGGTAAGGCCTTTGCTGAGGACTGATAGTTCGTCCTCAGTGAGGGGAAGGTCTGGGGGGATGGTGAAAACTCGGCAGGGCTGGGAGCTAGGACCTGGTGTAGGTGTGGAACTGGTAGTGGGGTCGGTGCCTGTAACTGGTGTGGGCGTGGTGGTGGGGGGGAATGTGGGTGAAGTCATGAGCATGGGTGGTGTTCCCCTCAGGGTTCTGTGGGGGTGGGGATGGTAACAGTGGGATCTGTGGGGGGCGTGTCAGCAGAATGCAGGCGTTGGTGGGGGCAGAAGTGGTGGCGAACATGGCAGTAGAGGGGGTGGAAGTCGCTGAACGTGTGATGTCATGCAATGATGTGGGATGCGGAAGTGATGTCACGTGTGGTGCATGAGGAATCATGAGGGGTGGAAGTGGCTGTGGAAGTGACCATGATGGGGGCGGAAGTGATGTCATCGATCACCGTGGGGATGGTAGCTGTACCAGCCACATGGCTAATGGCATCTGAGCAGTTCCAGAGGCCGGGGGAATCTTCTGGAATTTTTGAGGAGCGCTGGTTATGGAGGTGGGTGTATAAAAGTTTGTTGTACTTACAGTTTTTGATGTTTGGGATGGTGTTCAAATACTGTTTGTTGAGAGTATGAATTCTTCTTCGAATATAGTACAGAGTGGGTCCTTTGCAGTTCTGAGAGACTGTGGCCCTCAGTTGGTGCAGGGCTGACTGTAGAGAGGTTAGGTGCTGGTGATCTATATGGACTTCAGTAAGGGGTTCAACAAGGTTCCTCATGGTAGATTGGTTAGCAAGGTTAGGTCTCATGGAATGTAGGGAGAACTAGCCACTTAGATACAGAATTGACTCAAAGGTAGAAGACAGATGGTGGTGGTGGTGTAGGGTTGCTTTTCACATTGGAGACCTGTGACCAGTAGTGTCCCACAAGGATTTGTGCTGAGTCCACTGCCTGTTCTCATTTATATAATAATTTGGATGTGAACATAGGAGTTATGGTTAGTAAGTTTGCAGATGACACCAAAATTGGCAGTACAGTGGACAATGAAAAAGATTACCTCAGAGTAC